>NW_026045248.1:0-19705 GCF_943734845.2 Anopheles funestus | reverse complement strand
AAAAGAGTTAGGTTTTTTAGAAAAAGTTAGGTTTTTTAGAAAAAGTGAGTTTTGGTATAAGTTAGGTTTTTTCGAAAAAGTTAGTTTTTTTATAAGTTAGGTTTTTTCGAAAAAGTTAGTTTTGGTAAAAGTTAGGTTTTTTCGAAAAAGTTAGGTTTTTTCGAAAAAGTTAGGTTTTTAAGAAAAAGTTAGTTTTGGTATAAGTTAGGTTTTTAAGAAAAAGTTAGTTTTGGTATAAGTTAGGTTTTTTCGAAAAAGTTAGTTTTGGTATAAGTTAGGTTTTAAAGAAAAGTTAGATTTTTTCGAAAAAGTTAGGTTTTTAAGAAAAAGTTAGTTTTGGTATAAGTTAGGTTTTTGAGAAAAAGTTAGGGTTTTTAGAATAAGTTAGTTTTGGTAAAAGTTAGGTTTTTTAGAAAAAGTTAGGTTTTTTCGAAAAAGTTAGTTTTGGTATAAGTTAGGTTTTTTCGAAAAAGTTAGTTTTGGTATAAGTTAGGTTTTTTAGAAAAAGTTAGTTTTGGTAAAAGTTAGGTTTTTCGAAAAAGTTAGGTTTTTTCGAAAAAGTTAGTTTTGGTATAAGTTAGGTTTTTTCAAAAAAGTTAGTTTTGGTATAAGTTAGGTTTTTTCGAAAAAGTTAGTTTTGGTATAAGTTAGGTTTTTTCGAAAAAGTTAGTTTGGTATAAGTTAGGTTTTTAAGAAAAAGTTAGTTTTGGTATAAGTTAGGTTTTTTCGAAAAGTTAGTTTTTGGTATAAGTTAGGTTTTTGAGAAAAAGTTAGTTTTGGTATAAGTTAGGTTTTTTCGAAAAAGTTAGTTTTGGTATAAGTTAGGTTTTTTCGAAAAAGTAAGGTTTTTAAGAAAAAGTTAGTTTTGGTATAAGTTAGGTTTTCTCGAAAAAGTTAGTTTTGGTATAAGTTAGGTTTTTAAGAAAAAGTTAGGTTTTTAAGAAAAAGTTAGTTTTGGTATAAGTAAGGTTTTTGAGAAAAAGTAAGGTTTTTAAGAAAAAGTTAGTTTTGGTATAAGTTAGGTTTTTAAGAAAAAGTTAGGTTTTTAAGAAAAAGTTAATTTTGGTATAAGTTAGGTTTTTGAGAAAAAGTTAGGTTTTTTTCGAAAAAGTTAGTTTTGGTAAAAGTTAGGTTTTTTCGAAAAAGTTAGTTTTGGTATAAGTTAGGTTTTTTCGAAAAAGTTAGTTTTGGTATAAGTTAGGTTTTTAAGAAAAAGTTAGTTTTGGTATAAGTTAGGTTTTTTCGAAAAAGTTAGTTTTGGTATAAGTTAGGTTTTTTTAGAAAAAGTTAGTTTTGGTATAAGTAAGGTTTTTTAGAAAAAGTTAGTTTTGGTAAAAGTTAGGTTTTTTAGAAAAAGTTAGGTTTTTTAGAAAAAGTGAGTTTTGGTATAAGTTAGGTTTTTTCGAAAAAGTAAGTTTTGGTATAAGTTAGGTTTTTTAGAAAAAGTTAGTTTTGGTATAAGTTAGGTTTTTTCGAAAAAGTTAGTTTTGGTATAAATTAGGTTTTTTCGAAAAAGTTAGTTTTGGTATAAGTTAGGTTTTTATGAAAAAGTTAGGTTTTTTCGAAAAAATTAGTTTTGGTATAAGTTAGGTTTTTATGAAAAAGTTAGTTTTGGTATAAGTTAGGTTTTCTCGAAAAAGTTAGTTTTGGTAAAAGTTAGGTTTTTTAGAAAAAGTTAGTTTTGGTATAAGTTAGGTTTTTATGAAAAAGTTAGGTTTTTTCGAAAAAGTTAGTTTTGGTAAAAGTTAGGTTTTTAAGAAAAAGTTAGTTTTGGTATAAGTTAGGTTTTTTCGAAAAAGTTAGTTTTGGTATAAGTTAGGTTTTTATGAAAAAGTTAGGTTTTTTCGAAAAAGTTAGTTTTGGTAAAAGTTAGGTTTTTTCGAAAAAGTAAGGTTTTTTAGAAAAAGTTAGTTTTGGTATAAGTTAGGTTTTTATGAAAAAGTTAGTTTTGGTATAAGTTAGGTTTTTTCGAAAAAGTTAGTTTTGGTATAAGTTAGGTTTTTTAGAAAAAGTTAGTTTTGGTATAAGTTTGGTTTTTATGAAAAAGTTAGGTTTTTTCGAAAAAGTTAGTTTTGGTAAAAGTTAGGTTTTTTCGAAAAAGTAAGGTTTTTTAGAAAAAGTTAGTTTTGGTATAAGTTAGGTTTTTATGAAAAAGTTAGTTTTGGTATAAGTTAGGTTTTTTCGAAAAAGTTAGTTTTGGTATAAGTTAGGTTTTTTCGAAAAAGTTAGTTTTGGTATAAGTTAGGTTTTCTCGAAAAAGTTAGTTTTGGTATAAGTTAGGTTTTTTAGAAAAAGTTAGGTTTTTAAGAAAAAGTTAGTTTTGGTATAAGTAAGGTTTTTGAGAAAAAGTAAGGTTTTTAAGAAAAAGTTAGTTTTGGTATAAGTTAGGTTTTTAAGAAAAAGTTAGGTTTTTAAGAAAAAGTTAATTTTGGTATAAGTTAGGTTTTTGAGAAAAAGTTAGGTTTTTTCGAAAAAGTTAGTTTTGGTATAAGTTAGGTTTTTTCGAAAAAGTTAGTTTTGGTATAAGTTAGGTTTTTTCGAAAAAGTTAGTTTTGGTTTAAGTTAGGTTTTTATGAAAAAGTTAGTTTTGGTATAAGTTAGGTTTTTTCGAAAAAGTTAGTTTTGGTATAAGTTAGGTTTTTATGAAAAAGTTAGGTTTTTTCGAAAAAGTTAGTTTTGGTATAAGTTAGGTTTTTTAGAAAAAGTTAGTTTTGGTATAAGTTAGGTTTTTTCGAAAAAGTTAGTTTTGGTATAAGTTAGGTTTTTAAGAAAAAGTTAGTTTTGGTAAAAGTTAGGTTTTTGAGAAAAAGTTAGGTTTTTTCGAAAAAGTTAGTTTTGGTATAAGTTAGGTTTTTATGAAAAAGTTAGGTTTTTTCGAAAAAGTTAGTTTTGGTTAAAGTTAGGTTTTTTCGAAAAATTAAGGTTTTTTAGAAAAAGTTAGTTTTGGTATAAGTTAGGTTTTTTCGAAAAAGTTAGTTTTGGTATAAGTTAGGTTTTTAAGAAAAAGTTAGTTTTGGTATAAGTTAGGTTTTTTCGAAAAAGTTAGTTTTGGTATAAGTTAGGTTTTTGAGAAAAAGTTAGTTTTAATATAAGTTAGGTTTTTTCGAAAAAGTTAGTTTTGGTATAAGTTAGGTTTTTATGAAAAAGTTAGGTTTTTAAGAAAAAGTTAGTTTTGGTATAAGTTAGGTTTTTTCGAAAAATTAAGGTTTTTTAGAAAAAGTTAGTTTTGGTATAAGTTAGGTTTTTTCGAAAAAGTTAGTTTTGGTATAAGTTAGGTTTTTTCGAAAAAGTTAGTTTTGGTATAAGTTAGGTTTTTATGAAAAAGTTAGGTTTTTTAGAAAAAGTTAGTTTTGGTATAAGTTAGGTTTTTTCGAAAAAGTTAGGTTTTTAAGAAAATGTTAGTTTTGGTATAAGTTAGGTTTTTTCGAAAAAGTTAGTTTTGGTATAAGTTAGGTTTTTTCGAAAAAGTTAGTTTTGGTATAAATTAGGTTTTTTCGAAAAAGTTAGTTTTGGTATAAGTTAGGTTTTTTCGAAAAAGTTAGTTTTGGTATAAGTTAGGTTTTTAAGAAAAAGTTAGGTTTTTAAGAAAAAGTTAATTTTGGTATAAGTTAGGTTTTTGAGAAAAAGTTAGGTTTTTTAGAATAAGTTAGTTTTGGTAAAAGTTAGGTTTTTTCGAAAAAGTTAATTTTGGTATAAGTTAGGTTTTTGAGAAAAAGTAAGTTTTGGTATAAGTTAGGTTTTTTCGAAAAAGTTAGGTTTTTTCGAAAAAGTTAGTTTTGGTATAAGTTAGGTTTTTTCGAAAAAGTTAGTTTTGGTATAAGTTAGGTTTTTTCGAGAAAGTTAGTTTTGGTATAAGTTAGGTTTTTTAGAAAAAGTTAGTTTTGGTATAAGTTAGGTTTTTTAGAAAAAGTTAGTTTTGGTAAAAGTTAGGTTTTTTAGAAAAAGTTAGGTTTTTTAGAAAAAGTTAGTTTTGGTATAAGTTAGGTTTTCTCGAAAAAGTTAGTTTTGGTAAAAGTTAGGTTTTTTCGAAAAAGTTAGGTTTTTTCGAAAAAGTTAGGTTTTTAAGAAAAAGTTAGTTTTGGTATAAGTTAGGTTTTTAAGAAAAAGTTAGTTTTGGTATAAGTTAGGTTTTTTCGAAAAAGTAAGTTTTTTTATAAGTTAGGATTTTAAGAAAAAGTTAGATTTTTAAGAAAAAGTTAGGTTTTTAAGAAAAAGTTAGTTTTGGTATAATTTAGGTTTTTTCGAAAAAGTTAGTTTTAGTATAAATTAGGTTTTTTCGAAAAAGTTAGTTTTAGTATAAATTAGGTTTTTTCGAAAAAGTTAGTTTTGGTATAAGTTAGGTTTTTTCGAAATAGTTAGGTTTTTTCGAAAAAGTTAGGTTTTGTAGAAAAAGTTAGTTTTTGGTAAAAGTTAGGTTTTTTCGAAAAAGTTAGTTTTGGTATAAGTTAGGTTTTTTCGAAAAAGTTAGTTTTGGTATAAGTTAGGTTTTTAAGAAAAAGTTAGTTTTGGTATAAGTTAGGTTTTTTCGAAAAAGTTAGTTTTTTTATAAGTTAGGTTTTTAAGAAAAAGTTAGATTTTTAAGAAAAAGTTAGGTTTTTAAGAAAAAGTTAGTTTTGGTATAATTTAGGTTTTTTCGAAAAAGTTAGTTTTAGTATAAATTAGGTTTTTTCGAAAAAGTTAGTTTTAGTATAAATTAGGTTTTTTCGAAAAAGTTAGTTTTGGTATAAGTTAGGTTTTTTCGAAATAGTTAGGTTTTTTCGAAAAAGTTAGGTTTTGTAGAAAAAGTTAGTTTTTGGTAAAAGTTAGGTTTTTTCGAAAAAGTTAGTTTTGGTATAAGTTAGGTTTTTTCGAAAAAGTTAGTTTTGGTATAAGTTAGGTTTTTTCGAAAAAGTTAGTTTTGGTATAAGTTAGGTTTTTAAGAAAAAGTTAGGTTTTTTAGAATAAGTTAGTTTTGGTAAAAGTTAGGTTTTTTAGAAAAAGTTAGGTTTTTTCGAAAAAGTTAGTTTTGGTATAAGTTAGGTTTTTTAGAAAAAGTTAGTTTTGGTATAAGTTAGGTTTTTGAGAAAAAGTTAGTTTTGGTATAAGTTAGGTTTTTTCGAAAAAGTTTGTTTTGGTATAAGTTAGGTTTTTTCGAAAAAGTTAGTTTTGGTATAAGTTAGGTTTTTTAGAAAAAGTTAGTTTTGGTATAAGTTAGGTTTTTTCGAAAAAGTTAGTTTTGGTATAAGTTAGGTTTTTAAGAAAAAGTTAGGTTTTTTCGAAAAAGTTAGTTTTGGTATAAGTTAGGTTTTTTAGAAAAAGTTAGTTTTGGTAAAAGTTAGGTTTTTTAGAAAAAGTTAGGTTTTTTAGAAAAAGTGAGTTTTGGTATGAGTTAGGTTTTTTCGAAAAAGTTAGTTTTTTTATAAGTTAGGTTTTTTCGAAAAAGTTAGTTTTGGTAAAAGTTAGGTTTTTTCGAAAAAGTTAGGTTTTTTCGAAAAAGTTAGTTTTGGTATAAGTTAGGTTTTTAAGAAAAAGTTAGTTTTGGTATAAGTTAGGTTTTTAAGAAAAAGTTAGGTTTTTTCGAAAAAGTTAGTTTTGGTATAAGTTAGGTTTTTTAGAAAAAGTTAGTTTTGGTAAAAGTTAGGTTTTTTAGAAAAAGTTAGGTTTTTTAGAAAAAGTGAGTTTTGGTATAAGTTAGGTTTTTTCGAAAAAGTTAGTTTTTTTATAAGTTAGGTTTTTGAGAAAAAGTTAGGTTTTTTAGAATAAGTTAGTTTTGGTAAAAGTTAGGTTTTTTCGAAAAAGTTAGGTTTTTTCGAAAAAGTTAGGTTTTTAAGAAAAAGTTAGTTTTGGTATAAGTTAGGTTTTTAAGAAAAAGTTAGTTTTGGTATAAGTTAGGTTTTTTCGAAAAAGTTAGTTTTTTTATAAGTTAGGTTTTTAAGAAAAAGTTAGATTTTTAAGAAAAAGTTAGGTTTTTAAGAAAAAGTTAGTTTTGGTATAAGTTAGGTTTTTGAGAAAAAGTTAGGTTTTTTAGAATAAGTTAGTTTTGGTAAAAGTTAGGTTTTTTAGAAAAAGTTAGGTTTTTTCGAAAAAGTTAGTTTTGGTATAAGTTAGGTTTTTTAGAAAAAGTTAGTTTTGGTATAAGTTAGGTTTTTGAGAAAAAGTTAGTTTTGGTATAAGTTAGGTTTTTTCGAAAAAGTTTGTTTTGGTATAAGTTAGGTTTTTTCGAAAAAGTTAGTTTTGGTATAAGTTAGGTTTTTTAGAAAAAGTTAGTTTTGGTATAAGTTAGGTTTTTTCGAAAAAGTTAGTTTTGGTATAAGTTAGGTTTTTAAGAAAAAGTTAGGTTTTTTCGAAAAAGTTAGTTTTGGTATAAGTTAGGTTTTTTAGAAAAAGTTAGTTTTGGTAAAAGTTAGGTTTTTTAGAAAAAGTTAGGCTTTTTTAGAAAAAGTGAGTTTTGGTATAAGTTAGGTTTTTTCGAAAAAGTTAGTTTTTTTATAAGTTAGGTTTTTTCGAAAAAGTTAGTTTTGGTAAAAGTTAGGTTTTTTCGAAAAAGTTAGGTTTTTTCGAAAAAGTTAGGTTTTTAAGAAAAAGTTAGTTTTGGTATAAGTTAGGTTTTTAAGAAAAAGTTAGTTTTGGTATAAGTTAGGTTTTTTCGAAAAAGTTAGTTTTGGTATAAGTTAGGTTTTAAAGAAAAAGTTAGATTTTTTCGAAAAAGTTAGGTTTTTAAGAAAAAGTTAGTTTTGGTATAAGTTAGGTTTTTGAGAAAAAGTTAGGGTTTTTAGAATAAGTTAGTTTTGGTAAAAGTTAGGTTTTTTAGAAAAAGTTAGGTTTTTTCGAAAAAGTTAGTTTTGGTATAAGTTAGGTTTTTTCAAAAAAGTTAGTTTTGGTATAAGTTAGGTTTTTTCGAAAAAGTTAGTTTTGGTATAAGTTAGGTTTTTTCGAAAAAGTTAGTTTTGGTATAAGTTAGGTTTTTAAGAAAAAGTTAGTTTTGGTATAAGTTAGGTTTTTTCGAAAAAGTTAGTTTTGGTATAAGTTAGGTTTTTGAGAAAAAGTTAGTTTTGGTATAAGTTAGGTTTTTTCGAAAAAGTTAGGTTTTTTCGAAAAAGTTAGGTTTTTTCGAAAAAGTTAGTTTTGGTAAAAGTTAGGTTTTTTCGAAAAAGTTAGGTTTTTTCGAAAAAGTTAGGTTTTTTCGAAAAAGTTAGTTTTGGTATAAGTTAGGTTTTTAAGAAAAAGTTAGTTTTGGTATAAGTTAGGTTTTTAAGAAAAAGTTAGGTTTTTTCGAAAAAGTTAGTTTTGGTATAAGTTAGGTTTTTTAGAAAAAGTTAGTTTTGGTAAAAGTTAGGTTTTTTAGAAAAAGTTAGGTTTTTTAGAAAAAGTGAGTTTTGGTATAAGTTAGGTTTTTAAGAAAAAGTTAGTTTTGGTATAAGTTAGGTTTTTGAGAAAAAGTTAGGTTTTTTAGAATAAGTTAGTTTTGGTAAAAGTTAGGTTTTTTCGAAAAAGTTAGGTTTTTTCGAAAAAGTTAGGTTTTTAAGAAAAAGTTAGTTTTGGTATGAGTTAGGTTTTTAAGAAAAAGTTAGTTTTGGTATAAGTTAGGTTTTTTCGAAAAAGTTAGTTTTTTTATAAGTAAGGTTTTTAAGAAAAAGTTAGATTTTTAAGAAAAAGTTAGGTTTTTAAGAAAAAGTTAGTTTTGGTATAAGTTAGGTTTTTGAGAAAAAGTTAGGTTTTTTAGAATAAGTTAGTTTTGGTAAAAGTTAGGTTTTTTAGAAAAAGTTAGGTTTTTTCGAAAAAGTTAGTTTTGGTATAAGTTAGGTTTTTTAGAAAAAGTTAGTTTTGGTATAAGTTAGGTTTTTGAGAAAAAGTTAGTTTTGGTATAAGTTAGGTTTTTTCGAAAAAGTTTGTTTTGGTATAAGTTAGGTTTTTTCGAAAAAGTTAGTTTTGGTATAAGTTAGGTTTTTTAGAAAAAGTTAGTTTTGGTATAAGTTAGGTTTTTTCGAAAAAGTTAGTTTTGGTATAAGTTAGGTTTTTAAGAAAAAGTTAGGTTTTTTCGAAAAAGTTAGTTTTGGTATAAGTTAGGTTTTTTAGAAAAAGTTAGTTTTGGTAAAAAATTGGTTTTTTAGAAAAAGTTAGGTTTTTTAGAAAAAGTGAGTTTTGGTATAAGTTAGGTTTTTTCGAAAAAGTTAGTTTTTTTATAAGTTAGGTTTTTTCGAAAAAGTTAGTTTTGGTAAAAGTTAGGTTTTTTCGAAAAAGTTAGGTTTTTTCGAAAAAGTTAGGTTTTTAAGAAAAAGTTAGTTTTGGTATAAGTTAGGTTTTTAAGAAAAAGTTAGTTTTGGTATAAGTTAGGTTTTTTCGAAAAAGTTAGTTTTGGTATAAGTTAGGTTTTAAAGAAAAAGTTAGATTTTTTCGAAAAAGTTAGGTTTTTAAGAAAAAGTTAGTTTTGGTATAAGTTAGGTTTTTGAGAAAAAGTTAGGGTTTTTAGAATAAGTTAGTTTTGGTAAAAGTTAGGTTTTTTAGAAAAAGTTAGGTTTTTTCGAAAAAGTTAGTTTTGGTATAAGTTAGGTTTTTTCAAAAAAGTTAGTTTTGGTATAAGTTAGGTTTTTTCGAAAAAGTTAGTTTTGGTATAAGTTAGGTTTTTTCGAAAAAGTTAGTTTTGGTATAAGTTAGGTTTTTAAGAAAAAGTTAGTTTTGGTATAAGTTAGGTTTTTTCGAAAAAGTTAGTTTTGGTATAAGTTAGGTTTTTGAGAAAAAGTTAGTTTTGGTATAAGTTAGGTTTTTTCGAAAAAGTTAGTTTTGGTATAAGTTAGGTTTTTTCGAAAAAGTAAGGTTTTTAAGAAAAAGTTAGTTTTGGTATAAGTTAGGTTTTTTCGAAAAAGTTAGTTTTGGTATAAGTTAGGTTTTTAAGAAAAAGTTAGGTTTTTAAGAAAAAGTTAGTTTTGGTATAAGTTAGGTTTTTAAGAAAAAGTTAGTTTTGGTATAAGTTAGGTTTTTTCGAAAAAGTTAGTTTTGGTATAAGTTAGGTTTTCTCGAAAAAGTTAGTTTTGGTATAAGTTAGGTTTTTAAGAAAAAGTTAGGTTTTTAAGAAAAAGTTAGTTTTGGTATAAGTAAGGTTTTTGAGAAAAAGTAAGGTTTTAAAGAAAAAGTTAGTTTTGGTATAAGTTAGGTTTTTAAGAAAAAGTTAGGTTTTTAAGAAAAAGTTAATTTTGGTATAAGTTAGGTTTTTGAGAAAAAGTTAGGTTTTTTCGAAAAAGTTAGTTATGGTATAAGTTAGGTTTTTTCGAAAAAGTTAGTTTTGGTATAAGTTAGGTTTTTTCGAAAAAGTTAGTTTTGGTATAAGTTAGGTTTTTAAGAAAAAGTTAGTTTTGGTATAAGTTAGGTTTTTTCGAAAAAGTTAGTTTTGGTATAAGTTAGGTTTTTTTAGAAAAAGTTAGTTTTGGTATAAGTAAGGTTTTTTAGAAAAAGTTAGTTTTGGTAAAAGTTAGGTTTTTTAGAAAAAGTTAGGTTTTTTAGAAAAAGTGAGTTTTGGTATAAGTTAGGTTTTTTCGAAAAAGTTAGTTTTGGTATAAGTTAGGTTTTTTAGAAAAAGTTAGTTTTGGTATAAGTTAGGTTTTTTCGAAAAAGTTAGTTTTGGTATAAATTAGGTTTTTTCGAAAAAGTTAGTTTTGGTATAAGTTAGGTTTTTATGAAAAAGTTAGGTTTTTTCGAAAAAGTTAGTTTTGGTATAAGTTAGGTTTTTATGAAAAAGTTAGTTTTGGTATAAGTTAGGTTTTCTCGAAAAAGTTAGTTTTGGTAAAAGTTAGGTTTTTTAGAAAAAGTTAGTTTTGGTATAAGTTAGGTTTTAATGAAAAAGTTAGGTTTTTTCGAAAAAGTTAGTTTTGGTAAAAGTTAGGTTTTTAAGAAAAAGTTAGTTTTGGTAAAAGTTAGGTTTTTTCGAAAAAGTTAGTTTTGGTATAAGTTAGGTTTTTATGAAAAAGTTAGGTTTTTTCGAAAAAGTTAGTTTTGGTAAAAGTTAGGTTTTTTCGAAAAAGTAAGGTTTTTTAGAAAAAGTTAGTTTTGGTATAAGTTAGGTTTTTATGAAAAAGTTAGTTTTGGTATGAGTTAGGTTTTTTCGAAAAAGTTAGTTTTGGTATAAGTTAGGTTTTTTAGAAAAAGTTAGTTTTGGTATAAGTTAGGTTTTTATGAAAAAGTTAGGTTTTTTCGAAAAAGTTAGTTTTGGTAAAAGTTAGGTTTTTTCGAAAAAGTAAGGTTTTTTAGAAAAAGTTAGTTTTGGTATAAGTTAGGTTTTTATGAAAAAGTTAGTTTTGGTATAAGTTAGGTTTTTTCGAAAAAGTTAGTTTTGGTATAAGTTAGGTTTTTTCGAAAAAGTTAGTTTTGGTATAAGTTAGGTTTTCTCGAAAAAGTTAGTTTTGGTATAAGTTAGGTTTTTTAGAAAAAGTTAGGTTTTTAAGAAAAAGTTAGTTTTGGTATAAGTAAGGTTTTTGAGAAAAAGTAAGGTTTTTAAGAAAAAGTTAGTTTTGGTATAAGTTAGGTTTTTAAGAAAAAGTTAGGTTTTTAAGAAAAAGTTAATTTTGGTATAAGTTAGGTTTTTGAGAAAAAGTTAGGTTTTTTCGAAAAAGTTAGTTTTGGTAAAAGTTAGGTTTTTTCGAAAAAGTTAGTTTTTGTATAAGTTAGGTTTTTTAGAAAAAGTGAGTTTTTGTATAAGTTAGGTTTTTTCGAAAAAGTTAGTTTTTTTATAAGTTAGGTTTTTTCGAAAAAGTTAGTTTTGGTATGAGTTAGGTTTTTTCGAAAAAGTTAGTTTTGGTATAAGTTAGGTTTTTTAGAAAAAGTTAGGTTTTTAAGAAAAAGTTAATTTTGGTATAAGTTAGGTTTTTGAGAAAATGCTAGGTTTTTTAGAATAAGTTAGTTTTGGTAAAAGATAGGTTTTTTCGAAAAAGTTTGTTTTGGTATAAGTAAGGTTTTTTCGAAAAAGTTAGTTTTGGTATAAGTTAGGTTTTTTCGAAAAAGTTAGTTTTGGTATAAGTTAGGTTTTTTAGAAAAAGTTAGTTTTTTTATAAGTTAGGTTTTTTCGAAAAAGTTAGTTTTTTTATGAGTTAGGTTTTTTCGAAAAAGTTAGTTTTGGTATAAGTTAGGTTTTTTCGAAAAAGTTGATATTGGTATAAGTTAGGTTTTTTCTTAAAAGTTAGTTTTGGTATAAGTTAGGTTTTTGAGAAAAAGTTAGTTTTGGTATAAGTTAGGTTTTTTAGAAAAAGTTAGTTTTGGTATAAGTTAGGTTTTTATGAAAAAGTTAGGTTTTTTCGAAAAAGTTAGTTTTGGTAAAAGTTAGGTTTTTAAGAAAAAGTTAGTTTTGGTATAAGTTAGGATTTTATGGAAAAGTTAGGTTTTTTCGAAAAAGTTAGTTTTGGTAAAAGTTAGGTTTTTAAGAAAAAGTTAGTTTTGGTATAAGTTAGGTTTTTTCGAAAAAGTTAGTTTTGGTAAAAGTTAGGTTTTTTCGAAAAAGTAAGGTTTTTTAGAAAAAGTTAGTTTTGGTATAAGTTAGGTTTTTTCGAAAAAGTTAGTTTGGGTATAAGTTAGGTTTTTAAGAAAAAGTTAGTTTTGGTATAAGTTAGGTTTTTTCGAAAAAGTTAGTTTTGGTATAAGTTAGGTTTTTAAGAAAAAGTTAATTTTTTTATAAGTTAGGTTCTTTAGAAAAAGTTAGTTTTGGTAAAAGTTAGGTTTTTTCGAAAAAGTAAGGTTTTTTAGAAAAAGTTAGTTTTGGTATAAGTTAGGTTTTTTCGAAAAAGTTAGTTTTTTTTATAAGTTAGGTTTTTTCGAAAAAGTTAGTTTTGGTAAAAGTTAGGTTTTTTCGAAAAAGTTAGGTTTTTTAGAAAAAGTTAGGTTTTTAAGAAAAAGTTAATTTTGGTATAAGTTAGGTTTTTGAGAAAAAGTTAGGTTTTTTAGAATAAGTTAGTTTTGGTAAAAGTTAGGTTTTTTCGAAAAAGTTAGTTTTGGTATAAGTTAGGTTTTTTCGAAAAAGTTAGTTTTGGTATAAGTAAGGTTTTTTAGAAAAAGTTAGTTTTGGTATAAGTTAGGTTTTTTAGAAAAAGTGAGTTTTGGTATAAGTTAGGTTTTTTCGAAAAAGTTAGTTTTTTTATAAGTTAGGTTTTTTCGAAAAAGTTAGTTTTGGTATAAGTTAGGTTTTTTCGAAAAAGTTAGTTTTGGTATAAGTAAGGTTTTTGAGAAAAAGTTAGTTTTGGTATAAGTTAGGTTTTTTCGAAAAAGTTAGTTTTGGTATAAGTTAGGTTTTTTAGAAAAAGTTAGTTTTGGTATAAGTTAGGTTTTTTAGAAAAAGTTAGTTTTGGTATAAGTTAGGTTTTTTAGAAAAAGTTAGTTTTGGTATAAGTTAGGTTTTTATGAAAAAGTTAGGTTTTTTCGAAAAAGTTAATTTTGGTAAAAGTTAGGTTTTTTCGAAAAAGTTAGTTTTGGTATAAGTTAGGTTTTTTCGAAAAAGTAAGTTTTGGTAAAAGTTAGGTTTTTTCGAAAAAGTTAGGTTTTTTCGAAAAAGTTAGTTTTGGTATAAGTTAGGTTTTTTAGAAAAAGTTAGTTTTGGTAAAAGTTAGGTTTTTAAGAAAAAGTTAGTATTGGTATAAGTTAGGTTTTTTAGAAAAAGTTAGTTTTGGTATAAGTTAGGTTTTTTCGAAAAAGTTAGTTTTGGTATAAGTTAGGTTTTTTCGAAAAAGTTAGTTTTTTTATAAGTTAGGTTTTTTCGAAAAAGTTAGTTTTGGTATAAGTTAGGTTTTTAAGAAAAAGTTAGTATTGGTATAAGTTAGGTTTTTTAGAAAAAGTTAGTTTTGGTATAAGTTAGGTTTTTTCGAAAAAGTTAGTTTTGGTATAAGTTAGGTTTTTTCGAAAAAGATAGTTTTGGTAAAAGTTAGGTTTTTTCGAAAACGTTTGGTTTTTTAGAAAAAGTTAGTTTTGATAAAAGTTAGGTTTTTTCGAAAAAGTTAGTTTTGGTATAAGTTAGGTTTTTTCGAAAAAGTTAGTTTTGGTATAAGTTAGGTTTTTTAGAAAAAGTTAGGTTTTTTGGTAAAAGTTAGGTTTTTTCGAAAAAGTTAGTTTTGGTATAAGTTAGGTTTTTTAGAAAAAGTTAGGTTTTTTCGAAAAAGTTAGTTTTGGTATAAGTTAGGTTTTTAAGAAAAAGTTAGTTTTGGTATAAGTTAGGTTTTTTAGAAAAAGTTAGTTTTGGTATAAGTTAGGTTTTTTAGAAAAAGTTAGGTTTTTAGGTAAAAGTTAGGTTTTTGCGAAAAAGTTAGTTTTGGTATAAGTTAGGTTTTTTAGAAAAAGTTAGGTTTTTTCGAAAAAGTTAGTTTTGGTATAAGTTAGGTTTTTTCGAAAAAGTTAGTATTGGTATAAGTTAGGTTTTTTCGAAAAAGTTAGTTTTGGTATAAGTTAGGTTTTTTAGAAAAAGTTAGGTTTTTTGGTAAAAGTTAGGTTTTTTCGAAAAAGTTAGTTTTGGTATAAGTTAGGTTTTTAAAAAAAAGTTAGTTTTGGTATAAGTTAGGTTTTTTCGAAAAAGTTAGTTTTGGTATAAGTTAGGTTTTTATGAAAAAGTTAGGTTTTTTCGAAAAAGTTAGTTTTGGTAAAAGTTAGGTTTTTTCGAAAAAGTAAGGTTTTTTAGAAAAAGTTAGTTTTGGTATAAGTTAGGTTTTTTCGAAAAAGTTAGTTTTGGTATAAGTTAGGTTTTTGAGAAAAAGTTAGTTTTGGTATAAGTTAGGTTTTTTAGAAAAAGTTAGTTTTGGTATAAGTTAGGTTTTTTCGAAAAAGTTAGTTTTGGTATAAGTTAGGTTTTTTCGAAAAAGTTAGTTTTGGTATAAGTTAGGTTTTTTCGAAAAAGTTAGTTTTGGTATAAGTTAGGTTTTTAAGAAAAAGTTAGTTTTGGTATAAGTTAGGTTTTTTAGAAAAAGTTAGTTTTGGTATAAGTTAGGTTTTTAAGAAAAAGTTAGTTTTGGTAAAAGTTAGGTTTTTTAGAAAAAGTTAGTTTTGGTATAAGTTAGGTTTTTATGAAAAAGTTAGGTTTTTTCGAAAAAGTTAGTTTTGGTAAAAGTTAGGTTTTTTCGAAAAAGTAAGGTTTTTTAGAAAAAGTTAGTTTTGGTATAAGTTAGGTTTTTTCGAAAAAGTTAGTTTTGGTATAAGTTAGGTTTTTGAGAAAAAGTTAGTTTTGGTATAAGTTAGGTTTTTTAGAAAAAGTTAGTTTTGGTATAAGTTAGGTTTTTTCGAAAAAGTTAGTTTTTTTATAAGTTAGGTTTTTTCGAAAAAGTTAGTTTTGGTATGAGTTAGGTTTTTTAGAAAAAGTTAGTTTTGGTATAAGTTAGGTTTTTTCGAAAAAGTTAGTTTTGGTATAAGTTAGGTTTTTTCGAAAAAGTTAGTTTTGGTATAAGTTAGGTTTTTTCGAAAAAGTTAGTTTTGGTATAAGTTAGGTTTTTTCGAAAAAGTTAGTTTTGGTATAAGTTAGGTTTTTTAAGAAAAAGTTAGTTTTGGTATAAGTTAGGTTTTTTAGAAAAAGTTAGTTTTGGTAAAAGTTAGGTTTTTTAGAAAAAGTTAGGTTTTTTAGAAAAAGTGAGTTTTGGTATAAGTTAGGTTTTTTCGAAAAAGTTAGTTTTTTTATAAGTTAGGTTTTTTCGAAAAAGTTAGTTTTGGTATGAGTTAGGTTTTTTAGAAAAAGTTAGTTTTGGTATAAGTTAGGTTTTTTCGAAAAAGTTAGTTTTGGTGTAAGTTAGGTTTATTCGAAAAAGTTAGTTTTGGTATAAATTAGGTTTTTTCGAAAAAGTTAGTTTTGGTATAAGTTAGGTTTTTTAGAAAAAGTTAGTTTTGGTATAAGTTAGGATTTTTCGAAAAAGTTAGTTTTGGTATAAGTTAGGTTTTTTAGAAAAAGTTAGTTTTGGTATAAGTTAGGTTTTTTCGAAAAAGTTAGTTTTGGTATAAATTAGGTTTTTAAGAAAAAGTTAGTTTTTTTATAAGTTAGGTTTTTAAGAAAAAGTTAGTTTTGGTATAAGTTAGGTTTTTTCGAAAAAGTTAGTTTTGGTATAAGTTAGGTTTTTAAGAAAAAGTTAGTTTTGGTATAAGTTATTTTTTTTTCGAAAAAGTTAGTTTTGGTATAAGTTAGGTTTTTAAGAAAAAGTTAGTTTTGGTATAAGTTAGGTTTTTATGAAAAAGTTAGGTTTTTTCGAAAAAGTTAGTTTTGGTATAAGTTAGGTTTTTAAGAAAAAGTTAGTTTTGGTATAAGTTATTTTTTTTCGAAAAAGTTAGTTTTGGTATAAGTTAGGTTTTTAAGAAAAAGTTAGTTTTGGTATAAGTTAGGTTTTTTCGAAAAAGTTAGTTTTGGTATAAGTTAGGTTTTTTCGAAAAAGTTAGTTTTGGTATAAGTTGGGTTTTTTCTTAAAAGTTAGTTTTGGTATAAGTTAGGTTTTTTTAGAAAAAGTTAGTTTTGGTATAAGTTAGGTTTTTTCGAAAAAATTAGTTTTGGTATAAGTTGGGTTTTTTCTTAAAAGTTAGTTTTGGTATAAGTTAGGTTTTTAAGAAAAAGTTAGTTTTGGTATAAGTTAGGTTTTTTCGAAAAAGTTAGTTTTGGTATAAGTTAGGTTTTTAAGAAAAAGTTAGTTTTGGTATAAGTTAGGTTTTTTCGAAAAAGTTAGTTTTGGTATAAGTTATTTTTTTTAGAAAAAGTTAGTTTTGGTATAAGTTAGGTTTTTTCGAAAAAGTTAGTTTTGGTATAAGTTAGGTTTTTAAGAAAAAGTTAGTTTTGGTATAAGTTATTTTTTTTCGAAAAAGTTAGTTTTGGTATAAGTTAGGTTTTTAAGAAAAAGTTAGTTTTGGTATAAGTTAGGTTTTTATGAAAAAGTTAGGTTTTTTCGAAAAAGTTAGTTTTGGTATAAGTTAGAATTTTAAGAAAAAGTTAGTTTTGGTATAAGTTATTTTTTTTCGAAAAAGTTAGTTTTGGTATAAGTTAGGTTTTTAAGAAAAAGTTAGTTTTGGTATAAGTTAGGTTTTTTCGAAAAAGTTAGTTTTGGTATAAGTTAGGTTTTTTCGAAAAAGTTAGTTTTGGTATAAGTTGGGTTTGTTCTTAAAAGTTAGTTTTGGTATAAGTTAGGTTTTTATGAAAAAGTTAGTTTTGGTATAAGTTAGGTTTTTTCGAAAAAGTTAGTTTTGGTATAAGTTAGGTTTTTTCGAAAAAGTTAGTTTTGGTATAAGTTAGGTTTTTTCGAAAAAGTTAGTTTTGGTATAAGTTAGGTTTTTAAGAAAAAGTTAGTTTTGGTATAAGTTATTTTTTTTTCGAAAAAGTTAGTTTTGGTATAAGTTAGGTTTTTAAGAAAAAGTTAGTTTTGGTATAAGTTAGGTTTTTATGAAAAAGTTAGGTTTTTTCGAAAAAGTTAGTTTTGGTATAAGTTAGGTTTTTAAGAAAAAGTTAGTTTTGGTATAAGTTATTTTTTTTCGAAAAAGTTAGTTTTGGTATAAGTTAGGTTTTTAAGAAAAAGTTAGTTTTGGTATAAGTTAGGTTTTTTCGAAAAAGTTAGTTTTGGTACAAGTTAGGTTTTTTCGAAAAAGTTAGTTTTGGTATAAGTTGGGTTTTTTCTTAAAAGTTAGTTTTGGTATAAGTTAGGTTTTTTTAGAAAAAGTTAGTTTTGGTATAAGTTAGGTTTTTTCGAAAAAATTAGTTTTGGTATAAGTTGGGTTTTTTCTTAAAAGTTAGTTTTGGTATAAGTTAGGTTTTTAAGAAAAAGTTAGTTTTGGTATAAGTTAGGTTTTTTCGAAAAAGTTAGTTTTGGTATAAGTTAGGTTTTTTCGAAAAAGTTAGTTTTGGTATAAGTTAGGTTTTTAAGAAAAAGTTAGGTTTTTTCGAAAAAGTTAGTTTTGGTATAAGTTAGGTTTTTAAGAAAAAGTTAGTTTTGGTATAAGTTAGGTTTTTTCGAAAAAGTTAGTTTTGGTATAAGTTAGGTTTTTAAGAAAAAGTTAGTTTTGGTATAAGTTAGGTTTTTTCGAAATAGTTAGTTTTGGTATAAGTTAGGTTTTTTCGAAAAAGTTAGTTTTGGTATAAGTTAGGTTTTTAAGAAAAAGTTAGTTTTGGTATAAATTAGGTTTTTTCGAAAAAGTTAGTTTTGGTATAAGTTAGGTTTTTTCGAAAAAGTTAGTTTTGGTATAAGTTAGGTTTTTTCGAAAAAGTTAGTTTTGGTATAAGTTAGGTTTTTTCGAAAAAGTTAGTTTTGGTATAAGTTAGGTTTTTTCGAAAAAGTTAGTTTTGGTATAAGTTAGGTTTTTTCGAAAAAGTTAGTTTTGGTAAAAGTAAGGTTTTTTAGAAAAAGTTAGTTTTGGTATAAGTTAGGTTTTTTCGAAAAAGTTA
The DNA here is from genome assembly GCF_943734845.2 of Anopheles funestus. Taxonomy (NCBI): domain Eukaryota; kingdom Metazoa; phylum Arthropoda; class Insecta; order Diptera; family Culicidae; genus Anopheles; species Anopheles funestus. Next base: position 2,367 of record NW_026045248.1, on the reverse strand, counting down.
GTTTTGGTATAAGTTAGGTTTTTTCGAAAAAGTTAGTTTTGGTATAAGTTAGGTTTTTTCGAAAAAGTTAGTTTTGGTATAAGTTAGGTTTTTAAGAAAAAGTTAGTTTTGGTATAAGTTAGGTTTTTTCGAAAAAGTTAGTTTTGGTATAAGTTAGGTTTTTTCGAAAAAGTTAGTTTTGGTAAAAGTAAGGTTTTTTAGAAAAAGTTAGTTTTGGTATAAGTTAGGTTTTTTCGAAAAAGTTAGTTTTGGTATAAGTTAGGTTTTTTCGAAAAAGTTAGTTTTGGTATAAGTTAGGTTTTTAAGAAAAAGTTAGTTTTGGTATAAGTTAGGTTTTTTCGAAAAAGTTAGTTTTGGTATAAGTTGGGTTTTTTCTTAAATGTTAGTTTTGGTATAAGTTAGGTTTTTAAGAAAAAGTTAGTTTTGGTATAAGTTAGGTTTTTTCGAAAAAGTTAGTTTTGGTATAAGTTAGGTTTTTTGGAAAAAGTTAGTTTTGATATAAGTTAGGTTTTTTCGAAAAAGTTAGTTTTGGTATAAGTTAGGTTTTTAAGAAAAAGTTAGTTTTGGTATAAGTTAGGTTTTTTCGAAAAAGTTAGTTTTGGTATAAGTTAGGTTTTTTAGAAAAAGTTAGTTTTGGTAAAAGTAAGGTTTTTTAGAAAAAGTTAGTTTTGGTAAAAGTAAGGTTTTTTAGAAAAAGTTAGTTTTGGTATAAGTTAGGTTTTTTCGAAAAAGTTAGTTTTGGTATAAGTTAGGTTTTTTGGAAAAAGTTAGTTTTGATATAAGTTAGGTTTTTTCGAAAAAGTTAGTTTTGGTATAAGTTAGGATTTTTAGAAAAAGTTAGTTTTGGTATAAGTTAGGTTTTTAAGAAAAAGTTAGTTTTGGTATAAGTTAGGTTTTTTGGAAAAAGTTAGTTTTGATATAAGTTAGGTTTTTTCGAAAAAGTTAGTTTTGGTATAAGTTAGGTTTTTTAGAAAAAGTTAGTTTTGGTATAAGTTAGGTTTTTAAGAAAAAGTTAGTTTTGGTATAAGTTAGGTTTTTTCGAAAAAGTTAGTTTTGGTATAAGTTAGGTTTTTTAGAAAAAGTTAGTTTTGGTAAAAGTAAGGTTTTTTAGAAAAAGTTAGTTTTGGTATAAGTTAGGTTTTTTCGAAAAAGTTAGTTTTGGTATAAGTTAGGTTTTTAAGAAAAAGTTAGTTTTGGTATAAGTTAGGTTTTTTCGAAAAAGTTAGTTTTGGTATAAGTAAGGTTTTTAAGAAAAAGTTAGTTTTGGTATAAGTTAGGTTTTTTCGAAAAAGTTAGTTTTGGTATAAGTTAGGTTTTTTCGAAAAAGTTAGTTTTGATATAAGTTAGGTTTTTTCGAAAAAGTTAGTTTTGGTATAAGTTAGGTTTTTTAGAAAAAGTTAGTTTTGGTATAAGTTAGGTTTTTAAGAAAAAGTTAGTTTTGGTATAAGTTAGGTTTTTTCGAAAAAGTTAGTTTTGGTATAAGTTAGGTTTTTTCGAAAAAGTTAGTTTTGGTAAAAGTAAGGTTTTTTAGAAAAAGTTAGTTTTGGTATAAGTTAGGTTTTTTCGAAAAAGTTAGTTTTGGTATAAGTTAGGTTTTTAAGAAAAAGTTAGTTTTGGTATAAGTTAGGTTTTTTCGAAAAAGTTAGTTTTGGTATAAGTAAGGTTTTTAAGAAAAAGTTAGTTTTGGTATAAATTAGGTTTTTTCGAAAAAGTTAGTTTTGGTATAAGTTAGGTTTTTAAGAAAAAGTTAGTTTTGGTATAAGTTAGGTTTTTTCGAAAAAGTTAGTTTTGGTATAAGTTAGGTTTTTTCGAAAAAGTTAGTTTTGGTATAAGTTGGGTTTTTTCTTAAAAGTTAGTTTTGGTATAAGTTAGGTTTTTAAGAAAAAGTTAGTTTTGGTATAAATTAGGTTTTTTCGAAAAAGTTAGTTTTGGTATAAGTTAGGTTTTTAAGAAAAAGTTAGTTTTGGTATAAGTTAGGTTTTTTCGAAAAAGTTAGTTTTGGTATAAGTTAGGTTTTTAAGAAAAAGTTAGTTTTGGTATAAGTTAGGTTTTTTCGAAAAAGTTAGTTTTGGTATAAGTTAGGTTTTTTCGAAAAAGTTAGTTTTGGTATAAGTTAGGTTTTTAAGAAAAAGTTAGTTTTGGTATAAATTAGGTTTTTTCGAAAAAGTTAGTTTTGGTATAAGTTAGGTTTTTTCGAAAAAGTTAGTTTTGGTATAAGTTAGGTTTTTTCGAAAAAGTTAGTTTTGGTATAAGTTAGGTTTTTAAGAAAAAGTTAGTTTTGGTATAAGTTAGGTTTTTTCGAAAAAGTTAGTTTTGGTATAAGTTAGGTTTTTTCGAAAAAGTTAGTTTTGGTATAAGTTAGGTTTT
>NW_026045247.1:0-20870 GCF_943734845.2 Anopheles funestus | reverse complement strand
TTTCGACAAAACCAATTTTCCAAAAACTACCAAAACGTGATCAGGACACACTTTAGACCATGAAAAGTGAAATCCGATGGTCATTTGCAACACTTGGTCAATCGAGAAAAATTTCACTTTTTACTAGAGTCGGGAACCCTGGTTGAAAAATCGCTCAAGTGGCGGTTTTTGGCCAATAACTCGAATACTAGACGTCGGACGGGGGTGCCGTAGAACAATTTTTTGTAGCCCTTGAAATTATCTTTCGAATGATATATAGTGGTTTTTTGGTCAAAAAGTGACCCCTAGACTAGTAACGCTCCATACAAAAAAGCGCCTACAAAAATTTTTTTTTGCAAAATTTTGAAATTTTCGACAAAACCAATTTTCCAAAAACTACCAAAACGTGATCAGAACACACTTTAGACCATGAAAAGTGAAATCCGATGGTCATTTGCAACACTTGGTCAATCGAGAAAAATTTCACTTTTTTACTAGAGTCGGGAACCCTGGTTGAAAAATCGCTCAAGTGGCGGTTTTTGGCCAATAACTCGAATACTAGACGTCGGACGGGGGTGCCGTAGAACAATTTTTTGTAGCCCTTGAAATTATCTTTCGAATGATATATAGTGGTTTTTTGGTCAAAAAGTGACCCCTAGACTAGTAACGCTCCATACAAAAAAGCGCCTACAAAAAAATTTTTTTGCAAAATTTTGAAATTTTCGTCAAAACCAATTTTCCAAAAACTACCAAAACGTGATCAGGACACACTTTAGACCATGAAAAGTGAAATCCGATGGTCATTTGCAACACTTGGTCAATCGAGAAAAATTTCACTTTTTTACTAGAGTCGGGAACCCTGGTTGAAAAATCGTTCAAGTGGCGGTTTTTGGCCAATAACTCGAATACTAGACATCGGACGGGGGTGCCGTAGAACAATTTTTTGTAGCCCTTGAAATTACCTTTCGAATGATATATAGTGGTTTTTTGGTCAAAAAGTGACCCCTAGTCTAGTAACGCTCCATACAAAAAACCGCCTAAAAAGTTTTGGTTTTGCAAAATTTTGAAAAGTTCAAAAAAATTTTTTTTTCAAAAACTACTAAAACGTGATAAGAACTTACTATAGACCATGAAAAGTGATATCCGATGATAATTTGCAAAAGTTGGTAACTAGTAAAAAATTTCACTTTTTTACTAGAGTCGGGTACCCGTACATTGAACATTTTGTATGGAAGACAACACTTGGTGCACCAAACTTTGTACCGCGAATAACTTTTTTGCCCGGCATCGGAGCGCATGGTCGTGGAACAACTTTTTGTAGCGCGTCACGAGACGCATCTAATTCTGAAGAAAGATCGAGAAAATGTTGAAAATTGACCGAGTTATGGCAGGTGAAAGAAAAAGCTTAGGTCGCGAATAACTTTTTTGCCCGACATCGGAGCACATGGTCGTGGAAGACTTTTAGCTTGCATTTGTCGAGATCTATCCAAATCACAAAGAAAATCCAAAATCGGTCGGTAAATGACTGAGATATGGGCAAAAATAGAAGTTGAAATGCGAATCGCGAGAAATCAGCCTGAAGGTATGCAAGTCGTATGAGCCATTCAATGTATTAGAATCTACATTTTCGAATAACTTTTTCCACAGACAACTTAGCACATCGGCGTAGAATAACTTTTGGTAGCTAATGACCAGATCTATCCAAATATGTGTTACAATTGAAGATCCATTGGAAACTGACCGAGTTATAAGCATCCAAAGTGGCAAAATGAGGATTTTTTTTTAAAAGTTGAGAAAATGTTAAGTCTTTGTACCTCGAATAACTTTTTCCACAGACAACTTAGCACATCGGCGTAGAATAACTTTTGGTAGCTGATGACCAGATCTATCCAAATATGTGCTACAATTGAAGATCCATTGGAAACTGACCGAGTTATAAGCATCCAAAGTGGCAAAATGAGGAATTTTTTTGGAAAAGTTGAGAAAATGTTAAGTCTTTGTACCTCGAATAACTTTTTCCACAGACAACTTAGCACATCGGCGTAGAATAACTTTTGGTAGCTAATGACCAGATCTATCCAAATATGTGCTACAATTGAAGATCCATTGGAAACTGACCGAGTTATAAGCATCCAAAGTGGCAAAATGAGGAATTTTTTTGGAAAAGTTGAGAAAATGTTAAGTCTTTGTACCTTGAATAACTTTTTCCACAGACAACTTAGCACATCGACGTAGAATAACTTTTGGTAGCTAATGACCAGATCTATCCAAATATGTGCTACAATTGAAGATCCATTGGAAACTGACCGAGTTATAAGCATCCAAAGTGGCAAAATGAAGATTTTTTTTGGAAAAGTTGAGAAAATTTTAAGTCTTTGTACCTCGAATAACTTTTTCCACAGACAACTTAGCACATCGGCGTAGAATAACTTTTGGTAGCTAATGACCAGATCTATCCAAATATGTGCTACAATTGAAGATCCATTGGAAACTGACCGAGTTATAAGCATCCAAAGTGGCAAAATGAGGAATTTTTTTGGAAAAGTTGAGAAAATGTTAAGTCTTTGTACCTCGAATAACTTTTTCCACAGACAACTTAGCACATCGGCGTAGAATAACTTTTGGTAGCTAATGACCAGATCTATCCAAATATGTGCTACAATTGAAGATCCATTGGAAACTGACCGAGTTATAAGCATCCAAAGTGGCAAAATGAGGAATTTTTTTTGGAAAAGTTGAGAAAATGTTAAGTCTTTGTACCTCGAATAACTTTTTCCACAGACAACTTAGCACATCGGCGTAGAATAACTTTTGGTAGCTAATGACCAGATCTATCGAAATATGTGCTACAATTGAAGATCCATTGGAAACTGACCGAGTTATAAGCATCCAAAGTGGCAAAATGAGGAATTTTTTAGGAAAAATTGAGAAAATGTTAAGTCTTTGTACCTCGAATAACTTTTTCCACAGACAACTTAGCACATCGGCGTAGAATAACTTTTGGTAGCTAATGACCAGATCTATCCAAATATGTGCTACAATTGAAGATCCATTGGAAACTGACCGAGTTATAAGCATCCAAAGTGGCAAAATGAGGAGTTTTTTGGAAAAGTTGAGAAAATGTTAAGTCTTTGTACCTCGAATAACTTTTTCCACAGACAACTTAGCACATCGGCGTAGAATAACTTTTGGTAGCTAATGACCAGATCTATCCAAATATGTGCTACAATTGAAGATCCATTGGAAACTGACCGAGTTATAAGCATCCAAAGTGGCAAAATGAGGAATTTTTTTGGAAAAGTTGAGAAAATGTTAAGTCTTTGTACCTCGAATAACTTTTTCCACAGACAACTTAGCACATCGGCGTAGAATAACTTTTGGTAGCTAATGACCAGATCTATCCAAATATGTGCTACAATTGAAGATCCATTGGAAACTGACCGAGTTATAAGCATCCAAAGTGGCAAAATGAGGAATTTTTTTAGAAAAATTGAGAAAATGTTAAGTCTTTGTACCTCAAATAACTTTTTCCACAGACAACTTAGCACATCGGCGTAGAATAACTTTTGGTAGCTAATGACCAGATCTATCCAAATATGTGCTACAATTGAAGATTCATTGGAAACTGACCGAGTTATAAGCATCCAAAGTGGCAAAATGAGGAATTTTTTTGGAAAAGTTGAGAAAATGTTAAGTCTTTGTACCTCGAATAACTTTTTCCACAGACAACTTAGCACATCGGCGTAGAATAACTTTTGGTAGCTAATGACCAGATCTATCCAAATATGTGCTACAATTGAAGATCCATTGGAAACTGACCGAGTTATAAGCATCCAAAGTGGCAAAATGAGGAATTTTTTTGGAAAAGTTGAGAAAATGTTAAGTCTTTGTACCTCGAATAACTTTTTCCACAGACAACTTAGCACATCGGCGTAGAATAACTTTTGGTAGCTAATGACCAGATCTATCCAAATATGTGCTACAATTGAAGATCCATTGGAAACTGACCGAGTTATAAGCATCCAAAGTGGCAAAATGAGGAATTTTTTTGGAAAAGTTGAGAAAATGTTAAGTCTTTGTACCTCGAATAACTTTTTCCACAGACAACTTAGCACATCGGCGTAGAATAACTTTTGGTAGCTAATGACCAGATCTATCCAAATATGTGCTACAATTGAAGATCCATTGGAAACTGACCGAGTTATAAGCATCCAAAGTGGCAAAATGAGGAATTTTTTTGGAAAAGTTGAGAAAATGTTAAGTCTTTGTACCTCGAATAACTTTTTCCACAGACAACTTAGCACATCGGCGTAGAATAACTTTTGGTAGCTAATGACCAGATCTATCCAAATATGTGCTACAATTGAAGATCCATTGGAAACTGACCGAGTTATAAGCATCCAAAGTGGCAAAATGAGGAATTTTTTTGGAAAAGTTGAGAAAATGTTAAGTCTTTGTACCTCGAATAACTTTTTCCACAGACAACTTAGCACATCGGCGTAGAATAACTTTTGGTAGCTAATGACCAGATCTATCCAAATATGTGCTACAATTGAAGATCCATTGGAAACTGTCCGAGTTATAAGCATCCAAAGTGGCAAAATGAGGAATTTTTTTGGAAAAGTTGAGAAAATGTTAAGTCTTTGTACCTCAAATAACTTTTTCCACAGACAACTTAGCACATCGGCGTAGAATAACTTTTGGTAGCTGATGACCAGATCTTTCCAAATATGTGCTACAATTGAAGATCCATTGGAAACTGACCGAGTTATAAGCATCCAAAGTGGCAAAATGAGGAATTTTTTTGGAAAAGTTGAGAAAATGTTAAGTCTTTGTACCTCAAATAACTTTTTCCACAGACAACTTAGCACATCGGCGTAGAATAACTTTTGGTAGCTGATGAGCAGATCTTTCCAAATATGTGCTACAATTGAAGATCCATTGGAAACTGACCGAGTTATAAGCATCCAAAGTGGCAAAATGAGGAATTTTTTTGGAAAAGTTGAGAAAATGTTAAGTCTTTGTACCTCGAATAACTTTTTCCACAGACAACTTAGCACATCGGCGTAGAATAACTTTTGGTAGCTAATGACCAGATCTATCCAAATATGTGCTACAATTGAAGATCCATTGGAAACTGACCGAGTTATAAGCATCCAAAGTGGCAAAATGAGGAATTTTTTTGGAAAAGTTGAGAAAATGTTAAGTCTTTGTACCTCGAATAACTTTTTCCACAGACAACTTAGCACATCGGCGTAGAATAACTTTTGGTAGCTAATGACCAGATCTATTCAAATATGTGCTACAATTGAAGATCCATTGGAAACTGACCGAGTTATAAGCATCCAAAGTGGCAAAATGAGGAATTTTTTTGGAAAAGTTGAGAAAATGTTAAGTCTTTGTACCTCGAATAACTTTTTCCACAGACAACTTAGCACATCGGCGTAGAATAACTTTTGGTAGCTAATGACCAGATCTATCCAAATATGTGCTACAATTGAAGATCCATTGGAAACTGACCGAGTTATAAGCATCCAAAGTGGCAAAATGAGGAATTTTTTTGGAAAAGTTGAGAAAATGTTAAGTCTTTGTACCTCGAATAACTTTTTCCACAGACAACTTAGCACATCGGCGTAGAATAACTTTTGGTAGCTAATGACCAGATCTATCCAAATATGTGCTACAATTGAAGATCCATTGGAAACTGACCGAGTTATAAGCATCCAAAGTGGCAAAATGAGGAATTTTTTTGGAAAAGTTGAGAAAATGTTAAGTCTTTGTACCTCGAATAACTTTTTCCACAGACAACTTAGCACATCGGCGTAGAATAACTTTTGGTAGCTAATGACCAGATCTATCCAAATATGTGCTACAATTGAAGATCCATTGGAAACTGACCGAGTTATAAGCATCCAAAGTGGCAAAATGAGGAATTTTTTTGGAAAAGTTGAGAAAATGTTAAGTCTTTGTACCTCGAATAACTTTTTCCACAGACAACTTAGCACATCGGCGTAGAATAACTTTTGGTAGCTAATGACCAGATCTATCCAAATATGTGCTACAATTGAAGATCCATTGGAAACTGACCGAGTTATAAGCATCCAAAGTGGCAAAATGAGGAATTTTTTTGGAAAAGTTGAGAAAATGTTAAGTCTTTGTACCTCAAATAACTTTTTCCACAGACAACTTAGCACATCGGCGTAGAATAACTTTTGGTAGCTAATGACCAGATCTATCCAAATATGTGCTACAATTGAAGATCCATTGGAAACTGTCCGAGTTATAAGCATCCAAAGTGGCAAAATGAGGAATTTTTTTAGAAAAATTGAGAAAATGTTAAGTCTTTGTACCTCGAATAACTTTTTCCACAGACAACTTAGCACATCAGCGTAGAATAACTTTTGGTAGCTAATGACCAGATCTATCCAAATATGTGCTACAATTGAAGATCCATTGGAAACTGACCGAGTTATAAGCATCCAAAGTGGCAAAATGAGGAATTTTTTTGGAAAAGTTGAGAAAATGTTAAGTCTTTGTACCTCGAATAACTTTTTCCACAGACAACTTAGCACATCGGCGTAGAATAACTTTTGGTAGCTAATGACCAGATCTATCCAAATATGTGCTACAATTGAAGATCCATTGGAAACTGACCGAGTTATAAGCATCCAAAGTGGCAAAATGAGGAATTTTTTTGGAAAAGTTGAGAAAATGTTAAGTCTTTGTACCTCGAATAACTTTTTCCACAGACAACTTAGCACATCGGCGTAGAATAACTTTTGGTAGCTAATGACCAGATCTATCCAAATATGTGCTACAATTGAAGATCCATTGGAAACTGACCGAGTTATAAGCATCCAAAGTGGCAAAATGAGGAATTTTTTTGGAAAAGTTGAGAAAATGTTAAGTCTTTGTACCTCGAATAACTTTTTCCACAGACAACTTAGCACATCGGCGTAGAATAACTTTTGGTAGCTGATAAGCAGATCTATCCAAATCTGTGTTACAATTGAAGATCCATTGGAAACTGACCGAGTTATAAGCATCCAAAGTGGCAAAATGAAGATTTTTTGTAAAAATTGAGAAAATGTTAAGTCTTTGTACCTCGAATAACTTTTTCCACAGACAACTTAGCACAACGGCGTAGAATAACTTTTGGTAGATAATGAGCAGATCTATCAAAATCTGTGTTACAATTGAAGATCCATTGGAAACTGACCGAGTTATAAGCATCCAAAGTGGCAAAATGGGTAAAATTGTAAGGTCCAAAGCCAAGGGTAAATTTTTTTATTCCTCTAATAACTTCTAGCACAGACATTGAATCGGTTGGTGATGTATGGATAAAATGTAGCAAACAGTTGGAACTATCCATAAAATCTTAAAGATTGACGATCCAATGTATAGAACCGGAGTAATGTGCGAAACTTGGTGAAAAATCGAGTGAAAAATTAACCATAAACTGTTTTTGGCCCATAACTCGAATACTAGACGTCGGAGGGGGGTGCCGTAGAACAATTTTTTGTAGCCCTTAAAATTATCTCTCGAATGATATATAGTGGTTTTTTGGTCAAAAAGTGACCCCTAGACTAGTAACGCTCCATACAAAAAAGCGCCTACAAAAAATTTTTTTTGCAAAATTTTGAAATTTTCGACAAAACCAATTTTCCAAAAACTACCAAAACGTGATCAGGACACACTTTAGACTATGAAAAGTGAAATCCGATGGTCATTTGCAACACTTGGTCAATCGAGAAAAATTTCACTTTTTTACTAGAGTCGGGAACCCTGGTTGAAAAATCGCTCAAGTGGCGGTTTTTGGCCAATAACTCGAATACTAGACGTCGGACGGGGGTGCCGTAGAACAATTTTTTGTAGCCCTTGAAATTATCTTTCGAATGATATATAGTGGTTTTTTGGTCAAAAAGTGACCCCTAGACTAGTAACGCTCCATACAAAAAAGCGCCTACAAAAATTTTTTTTTGCAAAATTTTGAAATTTTCGTCAAAACCAATTTTCCAAAAACTACCAAAACGTGATCAGGACACACTTTAGACCATGAAAAGTGAAATCCGATGGTCATTTGCAACACTTGGTCAATCGAGAAAAATTTCACTTTTTTACTAGAGTCGGGAACCCTGGTTGAAAAATCGCTCAAGTGGCGGTTTTTGGCCAATAACTCGAATACTAGACGTCGGACGGGGGTGCCGTAGAACAATTTTTTGTAGCCCTTGAAATTATCTTTCGAATGATATATAGTGGTTTTTTGGTCAAAAAGTGACCCCTAGACTAGTAACGCTCCATACAAAAAAGCGCCTACAAAAAATTTTTTTTGCAAAATTTTGAAATTTTCGACAAAACCAATTTTCCAAAAACTACCAAAACGTGATCAGGACACACTTTAGACCATGAAAAGTGAAATCCGATGGTCATTTGCAACACTTGGTCAATCGAGAAAAATTTCACTTTTTTACTAGAGTCGGGTACCCTGGTTGAAAAATCGCTCAAGTGGCGGTTTTTGGCCAATAACTCGAATACTAGACGTCGGACGGGGGTGCCGTAGAACAATTTTTTGTAGCCCTTGAAATTATCTTTCGAATGATATATAGTGGTTTTTTGGTCAAAAAGTGACCCCTAGACTAGTAACGCTCCATACAAAAAAGCGCCTACAAAAATTTTTTTTTGCAAAATTTTGAAATTTTCGTCAAAACCAATTTTCCAAAAACTACCAAAACGTGATCAGGACACACTTTAGACCATGAAAAGTGAAATCCGATGGTCATTTGCAACACTTGGTCAATCGAGAAAAATTTCACTTTTTTACTAGAGTCGGGAACCCTGGTTGAAAAATCGCTCAAGTGGCGGTTTTTGGCCAATAACTCGAATACTAGACGTCGGACGGGGGTGCCGTAGAACAATTTTTTGTAGCCCTTGAAATTATCTTTCGAATGATATATAGTGGTTTTTTGGTCAAAAAGTGACCCCTAGACTAGTAACGCTCCATACAAAAAAGCGCCTACAAAAAATTTTTTTTGCAAAATTTTGAAATTTTCGTCAAAACCAATTTTCCAAAAACTACCAAAACGTGATCAGGACACACTTTAGACCATGAAAAGTGAAATCCGATGGTCATTTGCAACACTTGGTCAATCGAGAAAAATTTCACTTTTTTACTAGAGTCGGGAACCCTGGTTGAAAAATCGTTCAAGTGGCGGTTTTTGGCCAATAACTCGAATACTAGACGTCGGACGGGGGTGCCGTAAAACAATTTTTTGTAGCCCTTGAAATTATCTTTCGAATGATATATAGTGGTTTTTTGGTCAAAAAGTGACCCCTAGACTAGTAACGCTCCATACAAAAAAGCGCCTACAAAAATTTTTTTTTGCAAAATTTTGAAATTTTCGACAAAACCAATTTTCCAAAAACTACCAAAACGTGATCAGAACACACTTTAGACCATGAAAAGTGAAATCCGATGGTCATTTGCAACACTTGGTCAATCGAGAAAAATTTCACTTTTTTACTAGAGTCGGGAACCCTGGTTGAAAAATCGCTCAAGTGGCGGTTTTTGGCCAATAACTCGAATACTAGACGTCGGACGGGGGTGCCGTAGAACAATTTTTTGTAGCCCTTGAAATTATCTTTCGAATGATATATAGTGGTTTTTTGGTCAAAAAGTGACCCCTAGACTAGTAACGCTCCATACAAAAAAGCGCCTACAAAAAATTTTTTTTGCAAAATTTTGAAATTTTCGTCAAAACCAATTTTCCAAAAACTACCAAAACGTGATCAGGACACACTTTAGACCATGAAAAGTGAAATCCGATGGTCATTTGCAACACTTGGTCAATCGAGAAAAATTTCACTTTTTTACTAGAGTCGGGAACCCTGGTTGAAAAATCGTTCAAGTGGCGGTTTTTGGCCAATAACTCGAATACTAGACGTCGGACGGGGGTGCCGTAGAACAATTTTTTGTAGCCCTTGAAATTATCTTTCGAATGATATATAGTGGTTTTTTGGTCAAAAAGTGACCCCTAGACTAGTAACGCTCCATACAAAAAAGCGCCTACAAAAATTTTTTTTTGCAAAATTTTGAAATTTTCGACAAAACCAATTTTCCAAAAACTACCAAAACGTGATCAGAACACACTTTAGACCATGAAAAGTGAAATCCGATGGTCATTTGCAACACTTGGTCAATCGAGAAAAATTTCACTTTTTTACTAGAGTCGGGTACCCTGAACGAAAAATCGCTCAAGTGATGGTTTTTGGCCAATAACTCGAATACTAGACGTCGGAGGGGGGTGCCGTAGAACAATTTTTTGTAGCCCTTGAAATTACCTTTCGAATGATATATAGTGGTTTTTTGGTCAAAAAGTGACCCCTAGACTAGTAACGCTCCATACAAAAAAGCGCCTACAAAAATTTTTTTTTGCAAAATTTTGAAATTTTCGTCAAAACCAATTTTCCAAAAACTACCAAAACGTGATCAGGACACACTTTAGACCATGAAAAGTGAAATCCGATGGTCATTTGCAACACTTGGTCAATCGAGAAAAATTTCACTTTTTTACTAGAGTCGGGTACCCTGGTTGAAAAATCGCTCAAGTGGCGGTTTTTGGCCAATAACTCGAATACTAGACGTCGGACGGGGGTGTCGTAGAACAATTTTTTGTAGCCCTTGAAATTACCTTTCGAATGATATATAGTGGTTTTTTGGTCAAAAAGTGACCCCTAGACTAGTAACGCTCCATACAAAAAAGCGCCTACAAAAAATTTTTTTTGCAAAATTTTGAAATTTTCGACAAAACCAATTTTCCAAAAACTACCAAAACGTGATCAGGACACACTTTAGACCATGAAAAGTGAAATCCGATGGTCATTTGCAACACTTGGTCAATCGAGAAAAATTTCACTTTTTTACTAGAGTCGGGTACCCTGGTTGAAAAATCGCTCAAGTGGCGGTTTTTGGCCAATAACTCGAATACTAGACGTCGGACGGGGGTGTCGTAGAACAATTTTTTGTAGCCCTTGAAATTATCTTTCGAATGATATATAGTGGTTTTTTGGTCAAAAAGTGACCCCTAGACTAGTAACGCTCCATACAAAAAAGCGCCTACAAAAAATTTTTTTTGCAAAATTTTGAAATTTTCGTCAAAACCAATTTTCCAAAAACTACCAAAACGTGATCAGGACACACTTTAGACCATGAAAAGTGAAATCCGATGGTCATTTGCAACACTTGGTCAATCGAGAAAAATTTCACTTTTTTACTAGAGTCGGGTACCCTGGTTGAAAAATCGCTCAAGTGGCGGTTTTTGGCCAATAACTCGAATACTAGACGTCGGACGGGGGTGCCGTAGAACAATTTTTTGTAGCCCTTGAAATTATCTTTCGAATGATATATAGTGGTTTTTTGGTCAAAAAGTGACCCCTAGACTAGTAACGCTCCATACAAAAAAGCGCCTACAAAAAATTTTTTTTGCAAAATTTTGAAATTTTCGACAAAACCAATTTTCCAAAAACTACCAAAACGTGATCAGGACACACTTTAGACCATGAAAAGTGAAATCCGATGGTCATTTGCAACACTTGGTCAATCGAGAAAAATTTCACTTTTTTACTAGAGTCGGAAACCCTGGTTGAAAAATCGCTCAAGTGGCGGTTTTTGGCCAATAACTCGAATACTAGACGTCGGACGGGGGTGCCGTAGAACAATTTTTTGTAGCCCTTGAAATTATCTTTCGAATGATATATAGTGGTTTTTTGGTCAAAAAGTGACCCCTAGACTAGTAACGCTCCATACAAAAAAGCGCCTACAAAAATTTTTTTTTGCAAAATTTTGAAATTTTCGTCAAAACCAATTTTCCAAAAACTACCAAAACGTGATCAGGACACACTTTAGACCATGAAAAGTGAAATCCGATGGTCATTTGCAACACTTGGTCAATCGAGAAAAATTTCACTTTTTTACTAGAGTCGGGTACCCTGGATGAAAAATCGCTCAAGTGGCGGTTTTTGGCCAATAACTCGAATACTAGACGTCGGACGGGGGTGCCGTAGAACAATTTTTTGTAGCCCTTGAAATTATCTTTCGAATGATATATAGTGGTTTTTTGGTCAAAAAGTGACCCCTAGACTAGTAACGCTCCATACAAAAAAGCGCCTACAAAAAATTTTTTTTGCAAAATTTTGAAATTTTCGACAAAACCAATTTTCCAAAAACTACCAAAACGTGATCAGGACACACTTTAGACCATGAAAAGTGAAATCCGATGGTCATTTGCAACACTTGGTCAATCGAGAAAAATTTCACTTTTTTACTAGAGTCGGGAACCCTGGTTGAAAAATCGCTCAAGTGGCGGTTTTTGGCCAATAACTCGAATACTAGACGTCGGACGGGGGTGCCGTAGAACAATTTTTTGTAGCCCTTGAAATTATCTTTCGAATGATATATAGTGGTTTTTTGGTCAAAAAGTGACCCCTAGACTAGTAACGCTCCATACAAAAAAAGCGCCTACAAAAATTTTTTTTTGCAAAATTTTGAAATTTTCGTCAAAACCAATTTTCCAAAAACTACCAAAACGTGATCAGGACACACTTTAGACCATGAAAAGTGAAATCCGATGGTCATTTGCAACACTTGGTCAATCGAGAAAAATTTCACTTTTTTACTAGAGTCGGGAACCCTGGTTGAAAAATCGCTCAAGTGGCGGTTTTTGGCCAATAACTCGAATACTAGACGTCGGACGGGGGTGCCGTAGAACAATTTTTTGTAGCCCTTGAAATTATCTTTCGAATGATATATAGTGGTTTTTTGGTCAAAAAGTGACCCCTAGACTAGTAACGCTCCATACAAAAAAGCGCCTACAAAAAATTTTTTTTGCAAAATTTTGAAATTTTCGTCAAAACCAATTTTCCAAAAACTACCAAAACGTGATCAGGACACACTTTAGACCATGAAAAGTGAAATCCGATGGTCATTTGCAACACTTGGTCAATCGAGAAAAATTTCACTTTTTTACTAGAGTCGGGAACCCTGGTTGAAAAATCGTTCAAGTGGCGGTTTTTGGCCAATAACTCGAATACTAGACGTCGGACGGGGGTGCCGTAAAACAATTTTTTGTAGCCCTTGAAATTATCTTTCGAATGATATATAGTGGTTTTTTGGTCAAAAAGTGACCCCTAGACTAGTAACGCTCCATACAAAAAAGCGCCTACAAAAATTTTTTTTTGCAAAATTTTGAAATTTTCGACAAAACCAATTTTCCAAAAACTACCAAAACGTGATCAGAACACACTTTAGACCATGAAAAGTGAAATCCGATGGTCATTTGCAACACTTGGTCAATCGAGAAAAATTTCACTTTTTTACTAGAGTCGGGAACCCTGGTTGAAAAATCGCTCAAGTGGCGGTTTTTGGCCAATAACTCGAATACTAGACGTCGGACGGGGGTGCCGTAGAACAATTTTTTGTAGCCCTTGAAATTATCTTTCGAATGATATATAGTGGTTTTTTGGTCAAAAAGTGACCCCTAGACTAGTAACGCTCCATACAAAAAAGCGCCTACAAAAAATTTTTTTTGCAAAATTTTGAAATTTTCGTCAAAACCAATTTTCCAAAAACTACCAAAACGTGATCAGGACACACTTTAGACCATGAAAAGTGAAATCCGATGGTCATTTGCAACACTTGGTCAATCGAGAAAAATTTCACTTTTTTACTAGAGTCGGGAACCCTGGTTGAAAAATCGTTCAAGTGGCGGTTTTTGGCCAATAACTCGAATACTAGACGTCGGACGGGGGTGCCGTAGAACAATTTTTTGTAGCCCTTGAAATTATCTTTCGAATGATATATAGTGGTTTTTTGGTCAAAAAGTGACCCCTAGACTAGTAACGCTCCATACAAAAAAGCGCCTACAAAAATTTTTTTTTGCAAAATTTTGAAATTTTCGACAAAACCAATTTTCCAAAAACTACCAAAACGTGATCAGAACACACTTTAGACCATGAAAAGTGAAATCCGATGGTCATTTGCAACACTTGGTCAATCGAGAAAAATTTCACTTTTTTACTAGAGTCGGGTACCCTGAACGAAAAATCGCTCAAGTGATGGTTTTTGGCCAATAACTCGAATACTAGACGTCGGAGGGGGGTGCCGTAGAACAATTTTTTGTAGCCCTTGAAATTACCTTTCGAATGATATATAGTGGTTTTTTGGTCAAAAAGTGACCCCTAGACTAGTAACGCTCCATACAAAAAAGCGCCTACAAAAATTTTTTTTTGCAAAATTTTGAAATTTTCGTCAAAACCAATTTTCCAAAAACTACCAAAACGTGATCAGGACACACTTTAGACCATGAAAAGTGAAATCCGATGGTCATTTGCAACACTTGGTCAATCGAGAAAAATTTCACTTTTTTACTAGAGTCGGGTACCCTGGTTGAAAAATCGCTCAAGTGGCGGTTTTTGGCCAATAACTCGAATACTAGACGTCGGACGGGGGTGTCGTAGAACAATTTTTTGTAGCCCTTGAAATTATCTTTCGAATGATATATAGTGGTTTTTTGGTCAAAAAGTGACCCCTAGACTAGTAACGCTCCATACAAAAAAGCGCCTACAAAAAATTTTTTTTGCAAAATTTTGAAATTTTCGACAAAACCAATTTTCCAAAAACTACCAAAACGTGATCAGAACACACTTTAGACCATGAAAAGTGAAATCCGATGGTCATTTGCAACACTTGGTCAATCGAGAAAAATTTCACTTTTTTACTAGAGTCGGGTACCCTGGTTGAAAAATCGCTCAAGTGGCGGTTTTTGGCCAATAACTCGAATACTAGACGTCGGACGGGGGTGTCGTAGAACAATTTTTTGTAGCCCTTGAAATTATCTTTCGAATGATATATAGTGGTTTTTTGGTCAAAAAGTGACCCCTAGACTAGTAACGCTCCATACAAAAAAGCGCCTACAAAAAATTTTTTTTGCAAAATTTTGAAATTTTCGTCAAAACCAATTTTCCAAAAACTACCAAAACGTGATCAGGACACACTTTAGACCATGAAAAGTGAAATCCGATGGTCATTTGCAACACTTGGTCAATCGAGAAAAATTTCACTTTTTTACTAGAGTCGGGTACCCTGGTTGAAAAATCGCTCAAGTGGCGGTTTTTGGCCAATAACTCGAATACTAGACGTCGGACGGGGGTGCCGTAGAACAATTTTTTGTAGCCCTTGAAATTATCTTTCGAATGATATATAGTGGTTTTTTGGTCAAAAAGTGACCCCTAGACTAGTAACGCTCCATACAAAAAAGCGCCTACAAAAAATTTTTTTTGCAAAATTTTGAAATTTTCGACAAAACCAATTTTCCAAAAACTACCAAAACGTGATCAGGACACACTTTAGACCATGAAAAGTGAAATCCGATGGTCATTTGCAACACTTGGTCAATCGAGAAAAATTTCACTTTTTTACTAGATTCGGACACCCTGGTTGAAAAATCGCTCAAGTGGCGGTTTTTGGCCAATAACTCGAATACTAGACGTCGGACGGGGGTGCCGTAGAACAATTTTTTGTAGCCCTTGAAATTATCTTTCGAATGATATATAGTGGTTTTTTGGTCAAAAAGTGACCCCTAGACTAGTAACGCTCCATACAAAAAAGCGCCTACAAAAATTTTTTTTTGCAAAATTTTGAAATTTTCGTCAAAACCAATTTTCCAAAAACTACCAAAACGTGATCAGGACACACTTTAGACCATGAAAAGTGAAATCCGATGGTCATTTGCAACACTTGGTCAATCGAGAAAAATTTCACTTTTTTACTAGAGTCGGGTACCCTGGATGAAAAATCGCTCAAGTGGCGGTTTTTGGCCAATAACTCGAATACTAGACGTCGGACGGGGGTGCCGTAGAACAATTTTTTGTAGCCCTTGAAATTATCTTTCGAATGATATATAGTGGTTTTTTGGTCAAAAAGTGACCCCTAGACTAGTAACGCTCCATACAAAAAAGCGCCTACAAAAAATTTTTTTTTGCAAAATTTTGAAATTTTCGACAAAACCAATTTTCCAAAAACTACCAAAACGTGATCAGGACACACTTTAGACCATGAAAAGTGAAATCCGATGGTCATTTGCAACACTTGGTCAATCGAGAAAAATTTCACTTTTATACTAGAGTCGGGAACCCTGGTTGAAAAATCGCTCAAGTGGCGGTTTTTGGCCAATAACTCGAATACTAGACGTCGGACGGGGGTGCCGTAGAACAATTTTTTGTAGCCCTTGAAATTATCTTTCGAATGATATATAGTGGTTTTTTGGTCAAAAAGTGACCCCTAGACTAGTAACGCTCCATACAAAAAAGCGCCTACAAAAAATTTTTTTTGCAAAATTTTGAAATTTTCGTCAAAACCAATTTTCCAAAAACTACCAAAACGTGATCAGGACACACTTTAGACCATGAAAAGTGAAATCCGATGGTCATTTGCAACACTTGGTCAATCGAGAAAAATTTCACTTTTTTACTAGAGTCGGGTACCCTGGTTGAAAAATCGCTCAAGTGGCGGTTTTTGGCCAATAACTCGAATACTAGACGTCGGACGGGGGTGCCGTAGAACAATTTTTTGTAGCCCTTGAAATTATCTTTCGAATGATATATAGTGGTTTTTTGGTCAAAAAGTGACCCCTAGACTAGTAACGCTCCATACAAAAAAGCGCCTACAAAAAATTTTTTTTGCAAAATTTTGAAATTTTCGACAAAACCAATTTTCCAAAAACTACCAAAACGTGATCAGGACACACTTTAGACCATGAAAAGTGAAATCCGATGGTCATTTGCAACACTTGGTCAATCGAGAAAAATTTCACTTTTTTACTAGAGTCGGGAACCCTGGTTGAAAAATCGCTCAAGTGGCGGTTTTTGGCCAATAACTCGAATACTAGACGTCGGACGGGGGTGCCGTAGAACAATTTTTTGTAGCCCTTGAAATTATCTTTCGAATGATATATAGTGGTTTTTTGGTCAAAAAGTGACCCCTAGACTAGTAACGCTCCATACAAAAAAGCGCCTACAAAAAATTTTTTTTGCAAAATTTTGAAATTTTCGACAAAACCAATTTTCCAAAAACTACCAAAACGTGATCAGAACACACTTTAGACCATGAAAAGTGAAATCCGATGGTCATTTGCAACACTTGGTCAATCGAGAAAAATTTCACTTTTTTACTAGAGTCGGGAACCCTGGTTGAAAAATCGCTCAAGTGGCGGTTTTTGGCCCATAACTCGAATACTAGACGTCGGAGGGGGGTGCCGTAGAACAATTTTTTGTAGCCCTTAAAATTATCTCTCGAATGATATATAGTGGTTTTTTGGTCAAAAAGTGACCCCTAGACTAGTAACGCTCCATACAAAAAAGCGCCTACAAAAAATTTTTTTTGCAAAATTTTGAAATTTTCGACAAAACCAATTTTCCAAAAACTACCAAAACGTGATCAGGACACACTTTAGACTATGAAAAGTGAAATCCGATGGTCATTTGCAACACTTGGTCAATCGAGAAAAATTTCACTTTTTTACTAGAGTCGGGAACCCTGGTTGAAAAATCGCTCAAGTGGCGGTTTTTGGCCAATAACTCGAATACTAGACGTCGGACGGGGGTGCCGTAGAACAATTTTTTGTAGCCCTTGAAATTATCTTTCGAATGATATATAGTGGTTTTTTGGTCAAAAAGTGACCCCTAGACTAGTAACGCTCCATACAAAAAAGCGCCTACAAAAATTTTTTTTTGCAAAATTTTGAAATTTTCGTCAAAACCAATTTTCCAAAAACTACCAAAACGTGATCAGGACACACTTTAGACCATGAAAAGTGAAATCCGATGGTCATTTGCAACACTTGGTCAATCGAGAAAAATTTCACTTTTTTACTAGAGTCGGGAACCCTGGTTGAAAAATCGCTCAAGTGGCGGTTTTTGGCCAATAACTCGAATACTAGACGTCGGACGGGGGTGCCGTAGAACAATTTTTTGTAGCCCTTGAAATTATCTTTCGAATGATATATAGTGGTTTTTTGGTCAAAAAGTGACCCCTAGACTAGTAACGCTCCATACAAAAAAGCGCCTACAAAAAATTTTTTTTGCAAAATTTTGAAATTTTCGACAAAACCAATTTTCCAAAAACTACCAAAACGTGATCAGGACACACTTTAGACCATGAAAAGTGAAATCCGATGGTCATTTGCAACACTTGGTCAATCGAGAAAAATTTCACTTTTTTACTAGAGTCGGGTACCCTGGTTGAAAAATCGCTCAAGTGGCGGTTTTTGGCCAATAACTCGAATACTAGACGTCGGACGGGGGTGCCGTAGAACAATTTTTTGTAGCCCTTGAAATTATCTTTCGAATGATATATAGTGGTTTTTTGGTCAAAAAGTGACCCCTAGACTAGTAACGCTCCATACAAAAAAGCGCCTACAAAAAATTTTTTTTGCAAAATTTTGAAATTTTCGTCAAAACCAATTTTCCAAAAACTACCAAAACGTGATCAGGACACACTTTAGACCATGAAAAGTGAAATCCGATGGTCATTTGCAACACTTGGTCAATCGAGAAAAATTTCACTTTTTTACTAGAGTCGGGAACCCTGGTTGAAAAATCGCTCAAGTGGCGGTTTTTGGCCAATAACTCGAATACTAGACGTCGGACGGGGGTGCCGTAGAACAATTTTTTGTAGCCCTTGAAATTATCTTTCGAATGATATATAGTGGTTTTTTGGTCAAAAAGTGACCCCTAGACTAGTAACGCTCCATACAAAAAAGCGCCTACAAAAAATTTTTTTTGCAAAATTTTGAAATTTTCGTCAAAACCAATTTTCCAAAAACTACCAAAACGTGATCAGGACACACTTTAGACCATGAAAAGTGAAATCCGATGGTCATTTGCAACACTTGGTCAATCGAGAAAAATTTCACTTTTTTACTAGAGTCGGGAACCCTGGTTGAAAAATCGTTCAAGTGGCGGTTTTTGGCCAATAACTCGAATACTAGACGTCGGACGGGGGTGCCGTAAAACAATTTTTTGTAGCCCTTGAAATTATCTTTCGAATGATATATAGTGGTTTTTTGGTCAAAAAGTGACCCCTAGACTAGTAACGCTCCATACAAAAAAGCGCCTACAAAAATTTTTTTTTGCAAAATTTTGAAATTTTCGACAAAACCAATTTTCCAAAAACTACCAAAACGTGATCAGAACACACTTTAGACCATGAAAAGTGAAATCCGATGGTCATTTGCAACACTTGGTCAATCGAGAAAAATTTCACTTTTTTACTAGAGTCGGGAACCCTGGTTGAAAAATCGCTCAAGTGGCGGTTTTTGGCCAATAACTCGAATACTAGACGTCGGACGGGGGTGCCGTAGAACAATTTTTTGTAGCCCTTGAAATTATCTTTCGAATGATATATAGTGGTTTTTTGGTCAAAAAGTGACCCCTAGACTAGTAACGCTCCATACAAAAAAGCGCCTACAAAAAATTTTTTTTGCAAAATTTTGAAATTTTCGTCAAAACCAATTTTCCAAAAACTACCAAAACGTGATCAGGACACACTTTAGACCATGAAAAAAGAAATCCGATGGTCATTTGCAACACTTGGTCAATCGAGAAAAATTTCACTTTTTTACTAGAGTCGGGAACCCTGGTTGAAAAATCGTTCAAGTGGCGGTTTTTGGCCAATAACTCGAATACTAGACGTCGGACGGGGGTGCCGTAGAACAATTTTTTGTAGCCCTTGAAATTATCTTTCGAATGATATATAGTGGTTTTTTGGTCAAAAAGTGACCCCTAGACTAGTAACGCTCCATACAAAAAAGCGCCTACAAAAATTTTTTTTTGCAAAATTTTGAAATTTTCGACAAAACCAATTTTCCAAAAACTACCAAAACGTGATCAGAACACACTTTAGACCATGAAAAGTGAAATCCGATGGTCATTTGCAACACTTGGTCAATCGAGAAAAATTTCACTTTTTTACTAGAGTCGGGTACCCTGAACGAAAAATCGCTCAAGTGATGGTTTTTGGCCAATAACTCGAATACTAGACGTCGGAGGGGGGTGCCGTAGAACAATTTTTTGTAGCCCTTGAAATTACCTTTCGAATGATATATAGTGGTTTTTTGGTCAAAAAGTGACCCCTAGACTAGTAACGCTCCATACAAAAAAGCGCCTACAAAAATTTTTTTTTGCAAAATTTTGAAATTTTCGTCAAAACCAATTTTCCAAAAACTACCAAAACGTGATCAGGACACACTTTAGACCATGAAAAGTGAAATCCGATGGTCATTTGCAACACTTGGTCAATCGAGAAAAATTTCACTTTTTTACTAGAGTCGGGTACCCTGGTTGAAAAATCGCTCAAGTGGCGGTTTTTGGCCAATAACTCGAATACTAGACGTCGGACGGGGGTGTCGTAGAACAATTTTTTGTAGCCCTTGAAATTATCTTTCGAATGATATATAGTGGTTTTTTGGTCAAAAAGTGACCCCTAGACTAGTAACGCTCCATACAAAAAAGCGCCTACAAAAAATTTTTTTTGCAAAATTTTGAAATTTTCGACAAAACCAATTTTCCAAAAACTACCAAAACGTGATCAGAACACACTTTAGACCATGAAAAGTGAAATCCGATGGTCATTTGCAACACTTGGTCAATCGAGAAAAATTTCACTTTTTTACTAGAGTCGGGTACCCTGGTTGAAAAATCGCTCAAGTGGCGGTTTTTGGCCAATAACTCGAATACTAGACGTCGGACGGGGGTGTCGTAGAACAATTTTTTGTAGCCCTTGAAATTATCTTTCGAATGATATATAGTGGTTTTTTTGGTCAAAAAGTGACCCCTAGACT
>NW_026045246.1:0-20947 GCF_943734845.2 Anopheles funestus | reverse complement strand
ATTGGTATAAGTTAGGTTTTTTCGAAAAAGTTAGTTTTGGTATAAGTTAGGTTTTTAAGAAAAAGTTAGTTTTGGTATAAGTTAGGTTTTTAAGAAAAAGTTAGTTTTGGTATAAGTTAGGTTTTTTCGAAAAAGTTAGTTTTGGTATAAGTTAGGTTTTTTCGAAAAAGTTAGTTTTGGTAAAAGTAAGGTTTTTTAGAAAAAGTTAGTTTTGGTATAAGTTAGGTTTTTTCGAAAAAGTTAGTTTTGGTATAAGTTAGGTTTTTAAGAAAAAGTTAGTTTCGGTATAAGTTAGGTTTTTTCGAAAAAGTTAGTTTTGGTATAAGTTGGGTTTTTTCTTAAAAGTTAGTTTTGGTATAAGTTAGGTTTTTAAGAAAAAGTTAGTTTTGGTATAAGTTAGGTTTTTAAGAAAAAGTTAGTTTTGGTATAAGTTAGGTTTTCATGAAAAAGTTAGGTTTTTTCGAAAAAGTTAGTTTTGGTAAAAGTTAGGTTTTTAAGAAAAAGTTAGTTTTGGTATAAGTTAGGTTTTTTCGAAAAAGTTAGTTTTGGTATAAGTTAGGTTTTTATGAAAAAGTTAGGTTTTTTCGAAAAAGTTAGTTTTGGTAAAAGTTAGGTTTTTTCGAAAAAGTAAGGTTTTTTAGAAAAAGTTAGTTTTGGTATAAGTTAGGTTTTTTCGAAAAAGTTAGTTTTGGTATAAGTTAGGTTTTTTCGAAAAAGTTAGTTTTGGTATAAGTTAGGTTTTTATGAAAAAGTTAGGTTTTTTCGAAAAAGTTAGTTTTGGTATAAGTTAGGTTTTTAAGAAAAAGTTAGTTTTGGTATAAGTTAGGTTTTTGAGAAAAAGTTAGGTTTTTTATAATAAGTTAGTTTTGGTAAAAGTTAGGTTTTTTTAGAAAAAGTTAGGTTTTTTCGAAAAAGTTAGTTTTGGTATAAGTAAGGTTTTTTCGAAAAAGTTAGTTTTGGTATAAGTTAGGTTTTTTAGAAAAAGTTAGTTTTGGTATAAGTTAGGTTTTTTAGAAAAAGTTAGTTTTGGTAAAAGTTAGGTTTTTTCGAAAAAGTTAGTTTTGGTATAAATTAGGTTTTTTCGAAAAAGTTAGTTTTGGTATAAGTTAGGTTTTTTTAGAAAAAGTTAGTTTTGGTATAAGTTAGGTTTTTAAGAAAAAGTTAGTTTTGGTATAAGTTAGGTTTTTTCGAAAAAGTTAGTTTTGGTATAAGTTAGGTTTTTAAGAAAAAGTTAGTTTTGGTATAAGTTAGGTTTTTTCGAAAAAGTTAGTTTTGGTATAAGTTAGGTTTTTTCGAAAAAGTTAGTTTTGGTATAAGTTAGGTTTTTAAGAAAAAGTTAGTTTTGGTATAAGTTAGGTTTTTTCGAAAAAGTTAGTTTTGGTATAAGTTAGGTTTTTTCGAAAAAGTTAGTTTTGGTATAAGTTAGGTTTTTTAGAAAAAGTTAGTTTTGGTATAAGTTAGGTTTTTTAGAAAAAGTTAGTTTTGGTAAAAGTTAGGTTTTTTCGAAAAAGTAAGGTTTTTTAGAAAAAGTTAGTTTTGGTATAAGTTAGGTTTTTTCGAAAAAGTTAGTTTTGGTAAAAGTTAGGTTTTTTCGAAAAAGTTAGTTTTGGTATAAATTAGGTTTTTTCGAAAAAGTTAGTTTTGGTATAAGTTAGGTTTTTTTAGAAAAAGTTGGTTTTGGTATAAGTTAGGTTTTTAAGAAAAAGTTAGTTTTGGTATAAGTTAGGTTTTTTCGAAAAAGTTAGTTTTGGTATAAGTTAGGTTTTTAAGAAAAAGTTAGTTTTGGTATAAGTTAGGTTTTTTCGAAAAAGTTAGTTTTGGTATAAGTTAGGTTTTTTCGAAAAAGTTAGTTTTGGTATAAGTTAGGTTTTTAAGAAAAAGTTAGTTTTGGTATAAGTTAGGTTTTTTCGAAAAAGTTAGTTTTGGTATAAGTTAGGTTTTTTCGAAAAAGTTAGTTTTGGTATAAGTTAGGTTTTTTAGAAAAAGTTAGTTTTGGTATAAGTTAGGTTTTTTAGAAAAAGTTAGTTTTGGTAAAAGTTAGGTTTTTTCGAAAAAGTTAGTTTTGGTATAAATTAGGTTTTTTCGAAAAAGTTAGTTTTGGTATAAGTTAGGTTTTTTTAGAAAAAGTTAGTTTTGGTATAAGTTAGGTTTTTAAGAAAAAGTTAGTTTTGGTATAAGTTAGGTTTTTAAGAAAAAGTTAGTTTTGGTATAAGTTAGGTTTTTTCGAAAAAGTTAGTTTTGGTATAAGTTAGGTTTTTTCGAAAAAGTTAGTTTTGGTATAAGTTAGGTTTTTAAGAAAAAGTTAGTTTTGGTATAAGTTAGGTTTTTTCGAAAAAGTTAGTTTTGGTATAAGTTGGGTTTTTTCTTAAAAGTTAGTTTTGGTATAAGTTAGGTTTTTTAGAAAAAGTTAGTTTTGGTATAAGTTAGGTTTTTTCGAAAAAGTTAGTTTTGGTATAAGTTGGGTTTTTTCTTAAAAGTTAGTTTTGGTATAAGTTAGGTTTTTAAGAAAAAGTTAGTTTTGGTATAAGTTAGGTTTTTTCGAAAAAGTTAGTTTTGGTATAAGTTAGGTTTTTAAGAAAAAGTTAGTTTTGGTATAAGTTAGGTTTTTTCGAAAAAGTTAGTTTTGGTATAAGTTAGGTTTTTTCGAAAAAGTTAGTTTTGGTATAAGTTAGGTTTTTTAGAAAAAGTTAGTTTTGGTATAAGTTAGGTTTTTTCGAAAAAGTAAGGTTTTTAAGAAAAAGTTAGTTTTGGTATAAGTTAGGTTTTTTCGAAAAAGTTAGTTTTGGTATAAATTGGGTTTTTTCGAAAAAGTTAGTTTTGGCATAAGTTAGGTTTTTTCGAAAAAGTTAGTTTTGGTATAAGTTGGGTTTTTTCTTAAAAGTTAGTTTTGGTATAAGTTAGGTTTTTAAGAAAAAGTTAGTTTTGGTATAAGTTAGGTTTTTAAGAAAAAGTTAGTTTTGGTATAAGTTAGGTTTTTATGAAAAAGTTAGGTTTTTTCGAAAAAGTTAGTTTTGGTAAAAGTTAGGTTTTTAAGAAAAAGTTAGTTTTGGTATAAGTTAGGTTTTTTCGAAAAAGTTAGTTTTGGTATAAGTTAGGTTTTTATGAAAAAGTTAGGTTTTTCGAAAAAGTTAGTTTTGGTAAAAGTTAGGTTTTTTCGAAAAAGTAAGGTTTTTTAGAAAAAGTTAGTTTTGGTATAAGTTAGGTTTTTTCGAAAAAGTTAGTTTTGGTATAAGTTAGGTTTTTTCGAAAAAGTTAGTTTTGGTATAAGTTAGGTTTTTATGAAAAAGTTAGGTTTTTTCGAAAAAGTTAGTTTTGGTATAAGTTAGGTTTTTAAGAAAAAGTTAGTTTTGGTATAAGTTAGGTTTTTTAGAAAAAGTTAGTTTTGGTATAAGTTAGGTTTTTTAGAAAAAGTTAGTTTTGGTAAAAGTTAGGTTTTTTCGAAAAAGTTAGGTTTTTTCGAAAAAGTTAGTTTTGGTATAAGTTAGGTTTTTTAGAAAAAGTTAGTTTTGGTATAAGTTAGGTTTTTTAGAAAAAGTTAGGTTTTTTGGTAAAAGTTAGGTTTTTTCGAAAAAGTTAGTTTTGGTATAAGTTAGGTTTTTTCGAAAAAGTTAGTTTTGGTTAAAGTTAGGTTTTTTCGAAAAAGTTAGTTTTGGTATAAGTTAGGTTTTTTCGAAAAAGTTAGTTTTGGTATAAGTTAGGTTTTTTAGAAAAAGTTAGTTTTGGTATAAGTTAGGTTTTTTCGAAAAAGTTAGTTTTGGTATAAGTTAGGTTTTTGAGAAAAAGTTAGTTTTGGTATAAGTTAGGTTTTTATGAAAAAGTTAGGTTTTTTCGAAAAAGTTAGTTTTGGTAAAAGTTAGGTTTTTTCGAAAAAGTAAGGTTTTTTAGAAAAAGTTAGTTTTGGTATAAGTTAGGTTTTTTCGAAAAAGTTAGTTTTGGTATAAGTTAGGTTTTTGAGAAAAAGTTAGTTTTGTTATAAGTTAGGTTTTTTCGAAAAAGTTAGTTTTGGTAAAAGTTAGGTTTTTTCGAAAAAGTAAGGTTTTTTCGAAAAAGTTAGTTTTGGTATAAGTTAGGTTTTTTCGAAAAAGTTAGTTTTGGTATAAATTAGGTTTTTTCGAAAAAGTTAGTTTTGGTATAAGTTAGGTTTTTTCGAAAAAGTTAGTTTTGGTATAAGTTAGGTTTTTATGAAAAAGTTAGGTTTTTTCGAAAAAGTTAGTTTTGGTATAAGTTAGGTTTTTATGAAAAAGTTAGTTTTGGTATAAGTTAGGTTTTTAAGAAAAAGTTAGTTTTGGTATAAGTTAGGTTTTTTCGAAAAAGTTAGTTTTGGTATAAGTTAGGTTTTTTCGAAAAAGTTAGTTTTGGTATAAGTTAGGTTTTTTCGAAAAAGTAAGGTTTTTTAGAAAAAGTTAGTTTTGGTATAAGTTAGGTTTTTTCGAAAAAGTTAGTTTTGGTATAAGTTAGGTTTTTAAGAGAAGTTAGATTTTTAAGAAAAAGTTAGGTTTTTTCGAAAAAGTTAGTTTTGGTATAAGTTAGGTTTTTTCGAAAAAGTTAGTTTTGGTATAAGTTAGGTTTTTTCGAAAAAGTTAGTTTTGGTATAAGTTAGGTTTTTATGAAAAAGTTAGGTTTTTAAGAAAAAGTTAGTTTTGGTATAAGTTAGGTTTTTTCGAAAAAGTTAGTTTTGGTATAAGTTAGGTTTTTATGAAAAAGTTAGTTTTGGTATAAGTTAGGTTTTTAAGAAAAAGTTAGTTTTGGTATAAGTTAGGTTTTTTCGAAAAAGTTAGTTTTGGTATAAGTTAGGTTTTTTCGAAAAAGTTAGTTTTGGTATAAGTTAGGTTTTTTCGAAAAAGTAAGGTTTTTTAGAAAAAGTTAGTTTTGGTATAAGTTAGGTTTTT
Organism: Anopheles funestus; assembly: GCF_943734845.2. Lineage (NCBI taxonomy): Eukaryota > Metazoa > Arthropoda > Insecta > Diptera > Culicidae > Anopheles > Anopheles funestus. The sequence goes on along the minus strand of NW_026045246.1, from coordinate 16,058 downwards.
TCGAAAAAGTTAGTTTTGGTATAAGTTAGGTTTTTAAGAGAAGTTAGATTTTTAAGAAAAAGTTAGGTTTTTTCGAAAAAGTTAGTTTTGGTATAAGTTAGGTTTTTTCGAAAAAGTTAGTTTTGGTATAAGTTAGGTTTTTGAGAAAAAGTTAGTTTTGGTATAAGTTAGGTTTTTATGAAAAAGTTAGGTTTTTTCGAAAAAGTTAGTTTTGGTAAAAGTTAGGTTTTTTCGAAAAAGTAAGGTTTTTTAGAAAAAGTTAGTTTTGGTATAAGTTAGGTTTTTTCGAAAAAGTTAGTTTTGGTATAAGTTAGGTTTTTGAGAAAAAGTTAGTTTTGTTATAAGTTAGGTTTTTTCGAAAAAGTTAGTTTTGGTAAAAGTTAGGTTTTTTCGAAAAAGTAAGGTTTTTTCGAAAAAGTTAGTTTTGGTATAAGTTAGGTTTTTTCGAAAAAGTTAGTTTTGGTATAAATTAGGATTTTTCGAAAAAGTTAGTTTTGGTATAAGTTAGGTTTTTTCGAAAAAGTTAGTTTTGGTATAAGTTAGGTTTTTATGAAAAAGTTAGGTTTTTAAGAAAAAGTTAGTTTTGGTATAAGTTAGGTTTTTTCGAAAAAGTTAGTTTTGGTATAAGTTAGGTTTTTAAGAAAAAGTTAGTTTTGGTATAAGTTAGGTTTTTTCGAAAAAGTTAGTTTTGGTATAAGTTAGGTTTTTTCGAAAAAGTTAGTTTTGGTATAAGTTAGGTTTTTTCGAAAAAGTAAGGTTTTTTAGAAAAAGTTAGTTTTGGTATAAGTTAGGTTTTTTCGAAAAAGTTAGTTTTGGTATAAGTTAGGTTTTTAAGAGAAGTTAGATTTTTAAGAAAAAGTTAGGTTTTTTCGAAAAAGTTAGTTTTGGTATAAGTTAGGTTTTTTCGAAAAAGTTAGTTTTGGTATAAGTTAGGTTTTTTCGAAAAAGTTAGTTTTGGTATAAGTTGGGTTTTTTCTTAAAAGTAAGGTTTTTTAGAAAAAGTTAGTTTTGGTATAAGTTAGGTTTTTTCGAAAAAGTTAGTTTTGGTATAAGTTAGGTTTTTAAGAGAAGTTAGATTTTTAAGAAAAAGTTAGGTTTTTTCGAAAAAGTTAGTTTTGGTATAAGTTAGGTTTTTAAGAGAAGTTAGATTTTTAAGAAAAAGTTAGGTTTTTTCGAAAAAGTTAGTTTTGGTATAAGTTAGGTTTTTTCGAAAAAGTTAGTTTTGGTAAAAGTTAGGTTTTTTCGAAAAAGTAAGGTTTTTTAGAAAAAGTTAGTTTTGGTATAAGTTAGGTTTTTTCGAAAAAGTTAGTTTTGGTATAAGTTAGGTTTTTAAGAAAAAGTTAGTTTTGGTATAAGTTAGGTTTTTGAGAAAAAGTTAGTTTTGGTATAAGTTAGGTTTTTTCGAAAAAGTTAGTTTTGGTATAAGTTAGGTTTTTTCGAAAAAGTAAGGTTTTTTAGAAAAAGTTAGTTTTGGTATAAGTTAGGTTTTTTCGAAAAAGTTAGTTTTGGTATAAGTTAGGTTTTTAAGAGAAGTTAGATTTTTAAGAAAAAGTTAGGTTTTTTCGAAAAAGTTAGTTTTGGTATAAGTTAGGTTTTTTCGAAAAAGTTAGTTTTGGTATAAGTTAGGTTTTTTCGAAAAAGTTAGTTTTGGTATAAGTTAGGTTTTTTCGAAAAAGTAAGGTTTTTTAGAAAAAGTTAGTTTTGGTATAAGTTAGGTTTTTTCGAAAAAGTTAGTTTTGGTATAAGTTAGGTTTTTAAGAGAAGTTAGATTTTTAAGAAAAAGTTAGGTTTTTTCGAAAAAGTTAGTTTTTTTATAAGTTAGGTTTTTTCGAAAAAGTTAGTTTTGGTATGAGTTAGGTTTTTTCGAAAAAGTTTGTTTTGGTATAAGTTAGGTTTTTCTAAAAAGTTAGTATTGGTATAAGTTAGGTTTTTTCGAAAAAGTTAGTTTTGGTATAAGTTAGGTTTTTAAGAAAAAGTTAGTTTTGGTATAAGTTAGGTTTTTAAGAAAAAGTTAGTTTTGGTATAAGTTAGGTTTTTTCGAAAAAGTTAGTTTTGGTATAAGTTAGGTTTTTTCGAAAAAGTTAGTTTTGGTAAAAGTAAGGTTTTTTAGAAAAAGTTAGTTTTGGTATAAGTTAGGTTTTTTCGAAAAAGTTAGTTTTGGTATAAGTTAGGTTTTTAAGAAAAAGTTAGTTTCGGTATAAGTTAGGTTTTTTCGAAAAAGTTAGTTTTGGTATAAGTTGGGTTTTTTCTTAAAAGTTAGTTTTGGTATAAGTTAGGTTTTTAAGAAAAAGTTAGTTTTGGTATAAGTTAGGTTTTTAAGAAAAAGTTAGTTTTGGTATAAGTTAGGTTTTCATGAAAAAGTTAGGTTTTTTCGAAAAAGTTAGTTTTGGTAAAAGTTAGGTTTTTAAGAAAAAGTTAGTTTTGGTATAAGTTAGGTTTTTTCGAAAAAGTTAGTTTTGGTATAAGTTAGGTTTTTATGAAAAAGTTAGGTTTTTTCGAAAAAGTTAGTTTTGGTAAAAGTTAGGTTTTTTCGAAAAAGTAAGGTTTTTTAGAAAAAGTTAGTTTTGGTATAAGTTAGGTTTTTTCGAAAAAGTTAGTTTTGGTATAAGTTAGGTTTTTTCGAAAAAGTTAGTTTTGGTATAAGTTAGGTTTTTATGAAAAAGTTAGGTTTTTTCGAAAAAGTTAGTTTTGGTATAAGTTAGGTTTTTAAGAAAAAGTTAGTTTTGGTATAAGTTAGGTTTTTGAGAAAAAGTTAGGTTTTTTATAATAAGTTAGTTTTGGTAAAAGTTAGGTTTTTTTAGAAAAAGTTAGGTTTTTTCGAAAAAGTTAGTTTTGGTATAAGTAAGGTTTTTTCGAAAAAGTTAGTTTTGGTATAAGTTAGGTTTTTTAGAAAAAGTTAGTTTTGGTATAAGTTAGGTTTTTTAGAAAAAGTTAGTTTTGGTAAAAGTTAGGTTTTTTCGAAAAAGTTAGTTTTGGTATAAATTAGGTTTTTTCGAAAAAGTTAGTTTTGGTATAAGTTAGGTTTTTTTAGAAAAAGTTAGTTTTGGTATAAGTTAGGTTTTTAAGAAAAAGTTAGTTTTGGTATAAGTTAGGTTTTTTCGAAAAAGTTAGTTTTGGTATAAGTTAGGTTTTTAAGAAAAAGTTAGTTTTGGTATAAGTTAGGTTTTTTCGAAAAAGTTAGTTTTGGTATAAGTTAGGTTTTTTCGAAAAAGTTAGTTTTGGTATAAGTTAGGTTTTTAAGAAAAAGTTAGTTTTGGTATAAGTTAGGTTTTTTCGAAAAAGTTAGTTTTGGTATAAGTTAGGTTTTTTCGAAAAAGTTAGTTTTGGTATAAGTTAGGTTTTTTAGAAAAAGTTAGTTTTGGTATAAGTTAGGTTTTTTAGAAAAAGTTAGTTTTGGTAAAAGTTAGGTTTTTTCGAAAAAGTAAGGTTTTTTAGAAAAAGTTAGTTTTGGTATAAGTTAGGTTTTTTCGAAAAAGTTAGTTTTGGTAAAAGTTAGGTTTTTTCGAAAAAGTTAGTTTTGGTATAAATTAGGTTTTTTCGAAAAAGTTAGTTTTGGTATAAGTTAGGTTTTTTTAGAAAAAGTTGGTTTTGGTATAAGTTAGGTTTTTAAGAAAAAGTTAGTTTTGGTATAAGTTAGGTTTTTTCGAAAAAGTTAGTTTTGGTATAAGTTAGGTTTTTAAGAAAAAGTTAGTTTTGGTATAAGTTAGGTTTTTTCGAAAAAGTTAGTTTTGGTATAAGTTAGGTTTTTTCGAAAAAGTTAGTTTTGGTATAAGTTAGGTTTTTAAGAAAAAGTTAGTTTTGGTATAAGTTAGGTTTTTTCGAAAAAGTTAGTTTTGGTATAAGTTAGGTTTTTTCGAAAAAGTTAGTTTTGGTATAAGTTAGGTTTTTTAGAAAAAGTTAGTTTTGGTATAAGTTAGGTTTTTTAGAAAAAGTTAGTTTTGGTAAAAGTTAGGTTTTTTCGAAAAAGTTAGTTTTGGTATAAATTAGGTTTTTTCGAAAAAGTTAGTTTTGGTATAAGTTAGGTTTTTTTAGAAAAAGTTAGTTTTGGTATAAGTTAGGTTTTTAAGAAAAAGTTAGTTTTGGTATAAGTTAGGTTTTTAAGAAAAAGTTAGTTTTGGTATAAGTTAGGTTTTTTCGAAAAAGTTAGTTTTGGTATAAGTTAGGTTTTTTCGAAAAAGTTAGTTTTGGTATAAGTTAGGTTTTTAAGAAAAAGTTAGTTTTGGTATAAGTTAGGTTTTTTCGAAAAAGTTAGTTTTGGTATAAGTTGGGTTTTTTCTTAAAAGTTAGTTTTGGTATAAGTTAGGTTTTTTAGAAAAAGTTAGTTTTGGTATAAGTTAGGTTTTTTCGAAAAAGTTAGTTTTGGTATAAGTTGGGTTTTTTCTTAAAAGTTAGTTTTGGTATAAGTTAGGTTTTTAAGAAAAAGTTAGTTTTGGTATAAGTTAGGTTTTTTCGAAAAAGTTAGTTTTGGTATAAGTTAGGTTTTTAAGAAAAAGTTAGTTTTGGTATAAGTTAGGTTTTTTCGAAAAAGTTAGTTTTGGTATAAGTTAGGTTTTTTCGAAAAAGTTAGTTTTGGTATAAGTTAGGTTTTTTAGAAAAAGTTAGTTTTGGTATAAGTTAGGTTTTTTCGAAAAAGTAAGGTTTTTAAGAAAAAGTTAGTTTTGGTATAAGTTAGGTTTTTTCGAAAAAGTTAGTTTTGGTATAAATTGGGTTTTTTCGAAAAAGTTAGTTTTGGCATAAGTTAGGTTTTTTCGAAAAAGTTAGTTTTGGTATAAGTTGGGTTTTTTCTTAAAAGTTAGTTTTGGTATAAGTTAGGTTTTTAAGAAAAAGTTAGTTTTGGTATAAGTTAGGTTTTTAAGAAAAAGTTAGTTTTGGTATAAGTTAGGTTTTTATGAAAAAGTTAGGTTTTTTCGAAAAAGTTAGTTTTGGTAAAAGTTAGGTTTTTAAGAAAAAGTTAGTTTTGGTATAAGTTAGGTTTTTTCGAAAAAGTTAGTTTTGGTATAAGTTAGGTTTTTATGAAAAAGTTAGGTTTTTCGAAAAAGTTAGTTTTGGTAAAAGTTAGGTTTTTTCGAAAAAGTAAGGTTTTTTAGAAAAAGTTAGTTTTGGTATAAGTTAGGTTTTTTCGAAAAAGTTAGTTTTGGTATAAGTTAGGTTTTTTCGAAAAAGTTAGTTTTGGTATAAGTTAGGTTTTTATGAAAAAGTTAGGTTTTTTCGAAAAAGTTAGTTTTGGTATAAGTTAGGTTTTTAAGAAAAAGTTAGTTTTGGTATAAGTTAGGTTTTTTAGAAAAAGTTAGTTTTGGTATAAGTTAGGTTTTTTAGAAAAAGTTAGTTTTGGTAAAAGTTAGGTTTTTTCGAAAAAGTTAGGTTTTTTCGAAAAAGTTAGTTTTGGTATAAGTTAGGTTTTTTAGAAAAAGTTAGTTTTGGTATAAGTTAGGTTTTTTAGAAAAAGTTAGGTTTTTTGGTAAAAGTTAGGTTTTTTCGAAAAAGTTAGTTTTGGTATAAGTTAGGTTTTTTCGAAAAAGTTAGTTTTGGTTAAAGTTAGGTTTTTTCGAAAAAGTTAGTTTTGGTATAAGTTAGGTTTTTTCGAAAAAGTTAGTTTTGGTATAAGTTAGGTTTTTTAGAAAAAGTTAGTTTTGGTATAAGTTAGGTTTTTTCGAAAAAGTTAGTTTTGGTATAAGTTAGGTTTTTGAGAAAAAGTTAGTTTTGGTATAAGTTAGGTTTTTATGAAAAAGTTAGGTTTTTTCGAAAAAGTTAGTTTTGGTAAAAGTTAGGTTTTTTCGAAAAAGTAAGGTTTTTTAGAAAAAGTTAGTTTTGGTATAAGTTAGGTTTTTTCGAAAAAGTTAGTTTTGGTATAAGTTAGGTTTTTGAGAAAAAGTTAGTTTTGTTATAAGTTAGGTTTTTTCGAAAAAGTTAGTTTTGGTAAAAGTTAGGTTTTTTCGAAAAAGTAAGGTTTTTTCGAAAAAGTTAGTTTTGGTATAAGTTAGGTTTTTTCGAAAAAGTTAGTTTTGGTATAAATTAGGTTTTTTCGAAAAAGTTAGTTTTGGTATAAGTTAGGTTTTTTCGAAAAAGTTAGTTTTGGTATAAGTTAGGTTTTTATGAAAAAGTTAGGTTTTTTCGAAAAAGTTAGTTTTGGTATAAGTTAGGTTTTTATGAAAAAGTTAGTTTTGGTATAAGTTAGGTTTTTATGAAAAAGTTAGTTTTGGTATAAGTTAGGTTTTTAAGAAAAAGTTAGTTTTGGTATAAGTTAGGTTTTTATGAAAAAGTTAGGTTTTTACGAAAAAGTTAGTTTTGGTAAAAGTTAGGTTTTTTCGAAAAAGTAAGGTTTTTTAGAAAAAGTTAGTTTTGGTATAAGTTAGGTTTTTTCGAAAAAGTTAGTTTCGGTATAAGTTAGGTTTTTTCGAAAAAGTTAGTTTTGGTATAAGTTAGGTTTTTGAGAAAAAGTTAGTTTTGGTATAAGTTAGGTTTTTTAGAAAAAGTTAGTTTTGGTATAAGTTAGGTTTTTTCGAAAAAGTTAGTTTTGGTATAAGTTAGGTTTTTTCGAAAAAGTTAGTTTTGGTATAAATAAGGTTTTTTCGAAAAAGTTAGTTTTGGTATAAGTTAGGTTTTTTCGAGAAAGTTAGTTTTGGTATAAGTTTGGTTTTTAAGAAAAAGTTAGTTTTGGTATAAGTTAGGTTTTTGAGAAAAGTAAGGTTTTTAAGAAAAAGTTAGTTTTGGTATAAGTTAGGTTTTTAAGAAAAAGTAAGTTTTGGTATAAGTTAGGTTTTTATGAAAAAGTTAGGTTTTTTCGAAAAAGTTAGTTTTGGTATAAGTTAGGTTTTTATGAAAAAGTTAGTTTTGGTATAAGTTAGGTTTTTATGAAAAAGTTAGTTTTGGTTTAAGTTAGGTTTTTAAGAAAAAGTTAGTTTTGGTATAAGTTAGGTTTTTATGAAAAAGTTAGGTTTTTTCGAAAAAGTTAGTTTTGGTAAAAGTTAGGTTTTTTCGAAAAAGTAAGGTTTTTTAGAAAAAGTTAGTTTTGGTATAAGTTAGGTTTTTTCGAAAAAGTTAGTTTCGGTATAAGTTAGGTTTTTTCGAAAAAGTTAGTTTTGGTATAAGTAAGGTTTTTTCGAAAAAGTTAGTTTTGGTATAAGTTAGGTTTTTTAGAAAAAGTTAGTTTTGGTATAAGTTAGGTTTTTTCGAAAAAGTTAGTTTTGGTATAAGTTAGGTTTTTTCGAAAAAGTTAGTTTTGGTATAAATTAGGTTTTTTCGAAAAAGTTAGTTTTGGTATAAGTTAGGTTTTTTCGAGAAAGTTAGTTTTGGTATAAGTTAGGTTTTTAAGAAAAAGTTAGTTTTGGTATAAGTTAGGTTTTTGAGAAAAAGTAAGGTTTTTAAGAAAAAGTTAGTTTTGGTATAAGTTAGGTTTTTAAGAAAAAGTTAGGTTTTTAAGAAAAAGTTAGTTTTGGTATAAGTTAGGTTTTTTCGAGAAAGTTAGTTTTGGTAAAAGTTAGGTTTTTTCGAAAAAGTTAGTTTTGGTATAAGTTAGGTTTTTTCGAAAAAGTTAGTTTTGGTATAAGTTAGGTTTTTTAGAAAAAGTTAGGTTTTTTCGAAAAAGTTAGTTTTGGTATAAGTTAGGTTTTTTCGAAAAAGTTAGTTTTGGTATAAGTTAGGTTTTTTCGAAAAAGTTAGTTTTGGTATAAGTTAGGTTTTTTAGAAAAAGTTAGGTTTTTTCGAAAAAGTTAGTTTTGGTATAAGTTAGGTTTTTATGAAAAAGTTAGGTTTTTTAGAAAAAGTTAGTTTTGGTATAAGTTAGGTTTTTATGAAAAAGTTAGGTTTTTTCGAAAAAGTTAGTTTTGGTATAAGTTAGGTTTTTATGAAAAAGTTAGTTTTGGTATAAGTTAGGTTTTTAAGAAAAAGTTAGTTTTGGTATAAGTTAGGTTTTTATGAAAAAGTTAGATTTTTTCGAAAAAGTTAGTTTTGGTAAAAGTTAGGTTTTTTCGAAAAAGTAAGGTTTTTTAGAAAAAGTTAGTTTTGGTATAAGTTAGGTTTTTTCGAAAAAGTTAGTTTCGGTATAAGTTAGGTTTTTTCGAAAAAGTTAGTTTTGGTATAAGTAAGGTTTTTGAGAAAAAGTTAGTTTTGGTATAAGTTAGGTTTTTTTAGAAAAAGTTAGTTTTGGTATAAGTTAGGTTTTTATGAAAAAGTTAGGTTTTTTCGAAAAAGTTAGTTTTGGTATAAGTTAGGTTTTTTCGAAAAAGTAAGTTTTTTTATAAGTTAGGTTTTTTCGAAAAAGTTAGTTTTGGTATAAATTAGGTTTTTTCGAAAAAGTTAGTTTTGGTATAAGTTAGGTTTTTTCGAGAAAGTTAGTTTTGGTATAAGTTAGGTTTTTAAGAAAAAGTTAGTTTTGGTATAAGTTAGGTTTTTTCGAAAAAGTTAGTTTTGGTATAAGTTAGGTTTTTATGAAAAAGTTAGGTTTTTTCGAAAAAGTTAGTTTTGGTATAAGTTAGGTTTTTTCGAAAAAGTAAGTTTTTTTATAAGTTAGGTTTTTTCGAAAAAGTTAGTTTTGGTAAAAGTTAGGTTTTTTCGAAAAAGTTAGGTTTTTTAGAAAAAGTTAGGTTTTTAAGAAAAAGTTAATTTTGGTATAAGTTAGGTTTTTGAGAAAAAGTTAGGTTTTTTAGAATAAGTTAGTTTTGGTAAAAGTTAGGTTTTTTCGAAAAAGTTAGTTTTGGTATAAGTTAGGTTTTTTCGAAAAAGTTAGTTTTGGTATAAGTAAGGTTTTTTAGAAAAAGTTAGTTTTGGTATAAGTTAGGTTTTTTAGAAAAAGTGAGTTATGGTATAAGTTAGGTTTTTTCGAAAAAGTTAGTTTTGGTATAAGTTAGGTTTTTTCGAAAAAGTTAGTTTTGGTATGAGTTAGGTTTTTTCGAAAAAGTTAGTTTTGGTATAAGTTAGGTTTTTTTCGAAAAAGTTAGTTTTGGTATAAGTTAGGTTTTTAAGAAAAAGTTAGTTTTGGTATAAGTTAGGTTTTTTCGAAAAAGTTAGTTTTGGTATAAGTTAGGTTTTTGAGAAAAAGTTAGTTTTGGTATAAGTTAGGTTTTTGAGAAAAAGTTAGTTTTGGTATAAGTTAGGTTTTTATGAAAAAGTTAGTTTTGGTATAAGTTAGGTTTTTATGAAAAAGTTAGTTTTGGTATAAGTTAGGTTTTTAAGAAAAAGTTAGTTTTGGTATAAGTTAGGTTTTTATGAAAAAGTTAGATTTTTTCGAAAAAGTTAGTTTTGGTAAAAGTTAGGTTTTTTCGAAAAAGTAAGGTTTTTTAGAAAAAGTTAGTTTTGGTATAAGTTAGGTTTTTTCGAAAAAGTTAGTTTCGGTATAAGTTAGGTTTTTTCGAAAAAGTTAGTTTTGGTATAAGTAAGGTTTTTGAGAAAAAGTTAGTTTTGGTATAAGTTAGGTTTTTTTAGAAAAAGTTAGTTTTGGTATAAGTTAGGTTTTTATGAAAAAGTTAGGTTTTTTCGAAAAAGTTAGTTTTGGTATAAGTTAGGTTTTTTCGAAAAAGTTAGTTTTGGTATAAGTTAGGTTTTTTCGAAAAAGTTAGTTTTGGTATAAATTAGGTTTTTTCGAAAAAGTTAGTTTTGGTATAAGTTAGGTTTTTTCGAGAAAGTTAGTTTTGGTATAAGTTAGGTTTTTAAGAAAAAGTTAGTTTTGGTATAAGTTAGGTTTTTTCGAAAAAGTTAGTTTTGGTATAAGTTAGGTTTTTATGAAAAAGTTAGGTTTTTTCGAAAAAGTTAGTTTTGGTATAAGTTAGGTTTTTTCGAAAAAGTAAGTTTTTTTATAAGTTAGGTTTTTTCGAAAAAGTTAGTTTTGGTAAAAGTTAGGTTTTTTCGAAAAAGTTAGGTTTTTTAGAAAAAGTTAGGTTTTTAAGAAAAAGTTAATTTTGGTATAAGTTAGGTTTTTGAGAAAAAGTTAGGTTTTTTAGAATAAGTTAGTTTTGGTATAAGTTAGGTTTTTTCGAAAAAGTTAGTTTTGGTATAAGTTAGGTTTTTTCGAAAAAGTTAGTTTTGGTATAAGTAAGGTTTTTTAGAAAAAGTTAGTTTTGGTATAAGTTAGGTTTTTTAGAAAAAGTGAGTTATGGTATAAGTTAGGTTTTTTCGAAAAAGTTAGTTTTGGTATAAGTTAGGTTTTTTCGAAAAAGTTAGTTTTGGTATGAGTTAGGTTTTTTCGAAAAAGTTAGTTTTGGTATAAGTTAGGTTTTTTCGAAAAAGTTAGTTTTGGTATAAGTTAGGTTTTTAAGAAAAAGTTAGTTTTGGTATAAGTTAGGTTTTTTCGAAAAAGTTAGTTTTGGTATAAGTTAGGTTTTTGAGAAAAAGTTAGTTTTGGTATACGTTAGGTTTTTGAGAAAAAGTTAGTTTTGGTATAAGTTAGGTTTTTATGAAAAAGTTAGTTTTGGTATAAGTTAGGTTTTTATGAAAAAGTTAGGTTTTCTCGAAAAAGTTAGTTTTGGTAAAAGTTAGGTTTTTTCGAAAAAGTTAGTTTTGGTATAAGTTAGGTTTTTAAGAAAAAGTTAGTTTTGGTATAAGTTAGGTTTTTTCGAAAAAGTTAGTTTTGGTATAAGTTAGGTTTTTTCGAAAAAGTTAGTTTTGGTATAAGTAAGGTTTTTTAGAAAAAGTTAGTTTTGGTATAAGTTAGGTTTTTTAGAAAAAGTGAGTTATGGTATAAGTTAGGTTTTTTCGAAAAAGTTAGTTTTGGTATAAGTTAGGTTTTTTCGAAAAAGTTAGTTTTGGTATGAGTTAGGTTTTTTCGAAAAAGTTAGTTTTGGTATAAGTTAGGTTTTTTCGAAAAAGTTAGTTTTGGTATAAGTTAGGTTTTTAAGAAAAAGTTAGTTTTGGTATAAGTTAGGTTTTTTCGAAAAAGTTAGTTTTGGTATAAGTTAGGTTTTTGAGAAAAAGTTAGTTTTGGTATAAGTTAGGTTTTTGAGAAAAAGTTAGTTTTGGTATAAGTTAGGTTTTTATGAAAAAGTTAGTTTTGGTATAAGTTAGGTTTTTATGAAAAAGTTAGGTTTTTTCGAAAAAGTTAGTTTTGGTAAAAGTTAGGTTTTTTCGAAAAAGTTAGTTTTGGTATAAGTTAGGTTTTTTAGAAAAAGTTAGTTTTGGTATAAGTTAGGTTTTTAAGAAAAAGTTAGTTTTGGTATAAGTTAGGTTTTTTCGAAAAAGTTAGTTTTGGTATAAGTTAGGTTTTTAAGAAAAAGTTAGTTTTGGTATAAGTTAGGTTTTTTCGAAAAAGTTAGTTTTGGTATAAGTTAGGTTTTTGAGAAAAAGTTAGTTTTGGTATAAGTTAGGTTTTTGAGAAAAAGTTAGTTTTGGTATAAGTTAGGTTTTTATGAAAAAGTTAGTTTTGGTATAAGTTAAGTTTTTATGAAAAAGTTAGGTTTTTTCGAAAAAGTTAGTTTTGGTAAAAGTTAGGTTTTTAAGAAAAAGTTAGTTTTGGTATAAGTTAGGTTTTTTAGAAAAAGTTAGTTTTGGTATAAGTTAGGTTTTTTCGAAAAAGTTAGTTTTGGTATAAGTTAGGTTTTTAAGAAAAAGTTAGTTTTGGTATAAGTTAGGTTTTTTAGAAAAAGTTAGGTTTTTTGGTAAAAGTTAGGTTTTTTCGAAAAAGTTAGTTTTGGTATAAGTTAGGTTTTTTAGAAAAAGTTAGGTTTTTTCGAAAAAGTTAGTTTTGGTATAAGTTAGGTTTTTAAGAAAAAGTTAGTTTTGGTATAAGTTAGGTTTTTCGAAAAAGTTAGTTTTGGTATAAGTTAGGTTTTTTCGAAAAAGTTAGGTTTTTTAGAAAAAGTTAGTTTTGGTATAAGTTAGGTTTTTTCGAAAAAGTTAGTTTTGGTATAAGTTAGGTTTTTAAGAAAAAGTTAGTTTTGGTATAAGTTAGGTTTTTTCGAAAAAGTTAGTTTTGGTATAAGTTAGGTTTTTTAGAAAAAGTTAGGTTTTTTCGAAAAAGTTAGTTTTGGTATAAGTTAGGTTTTTTCGAAAAAGTTAGTTTTGGTATAAGTTAGGTTTTTAAGAAAAAGTTAGTTTTGGTATAAGTTAGGTTTTTTAGAAAAAGTTAGTTTTGGTATAAGTTAGGTTTTTTCGAAAAAGTTAGGTTTTTTAGAAAAAGTTAGTTTTGGTAAAAGTTAGGTTTTTAAGAAAAAGTTAGTTTTGGTATAAGTTAGGTTTTTTCGAAAAAGTTAGTTTTGGTATAAGTTAGGTTTTTATGAAAAAGTTAGGTTTTTTCGAAAAAGTTAGTTTTGGTAAAAGTTAGGTTTTTTCGAAAAAGTAAGGTTTTTTAGAAAAAGTTAGTTTTGGTATAAGTTAGGTTTTTTCGAAAAAGTTAGTTTTGGTATAAGTTAGGTTTTTTAGAAAAAGTTAGGTTTTTTCGAAAAAGTTAGTTTTGGTATAAGTTAGGTTTTTAAGAAAAAGTTAGTTTTGGTATAAGTTAGGTTTTTTAGAAAAAGTTAGTTTTGGTATAAGTTAGGTTTTTTCGAAAAAGTTAGGTTTTTTCGAAAAAGTTAGTTTTGGTATAAGTTAGGTTTTTAAGAAAAAGTTAGTTTTGGTATAAGTTAGGTTTTTTCGAAAAAGTTAGGTTTTTTAGAAAAAGTTAGTTTTGGTATAAGTTAGGTTTTTAAGAAAAAGTTAGTTTTGGTATAAGTTAGGTTTTTTCGAAAAAGTTAGGTTTTTTAGAAAAAGTTAGTTTTGGTATAAGTTAGGTTTTTAAGAAAAAGTTAGTTTTGGTATAAGTTAGGTTTTTTAGAAAAAGTTAGTTTTGGTATAAGTTAGGCTTTTTCGAAAAAGTTAGGTTTTTTCGAAAAAGTTAGTTTTGGTATAAGTTAGGTTTTTAAGAAAAAGTTAGTTTTGGTATAAGTTAGGTTTTTTCGAAAAAGTTAGGTTTTTTCGAAAAAGTTAGTTTTGGTATAAGTTAGGTTTTTAAGAAAAAGTTAGTTTTGGTATAAGTTAGGTTTTTTAGAAAAAGTTAGTTTTGGTATAAGTTAGGTTTTTTCGAAAAAGTAAGGTTTTTTAGAAAAAGTTAGTTTTGGTATAAGTTAGGTTTTTTCGAAAAAGTTAGTTTTGGTATAAGTTAGGTTTTTTAGAAAAAGTTAGGTTTTTTCGAAAAAGTTAGTTTTGGTATAAGTTAGGTTTTTAAGAAAAAGTTAGTTTTGGTATAAGTTAGGTTTTTTAGAAAAAGTTAGTTTTGGTATAAGTTAGGTTTTTTCGAAAAAGTTAGGTTTTTTCGAAAAAGTTAGTTTTGGTATAAGTTAGGTTTTTAAGAAAAAGTTAGTTTTGGTATAAGTTGGGTTTTTTCGAAAAAGTTAGGTTTTTTAGAAAAAGTTAGTTTTGGTATAAGTTAGGTTTTTAAGAAAAAGTTAGTTTTGGTATAAGTTAGGTTTTTTCGAAAAAGTTAGGTTTTTTCGAAAAAGTTAGTTTTGGTATAAGTTAGGTTTTTAAGAAAAAGTTAGTTTTGGTATAAGTTAGGTTTTTTAGAAAAAGTTAGTTTTGGTATAAGTTAGGTTTTTTCGAAAAAGTTAGGTTTTTTCGAAAAAGTTAGTTTTGGTATAAGTTAGGTTTTTAAGAAAAAGTTAGTTTTGGTATAAGTTAGGTTTTTTCGAAAAAGTTAGGTTTTTTAGAAAAAGTTAGTTTTGGTATAAGTTAGGTTTTTAAGAAAAAGTTAGTTTTGGTATAAGTTAGGTTTTTTCGAAAAAGTTAGGTTTTATCGAAAAAGTTAGTTTTGGTATAAGTTAGGTTTTTAAGAAAAAGTTAGTTTTGGTATAAGTTAGGTTTTTTCGAAAAAGTTAGTTTTGGTATAAGTTAGGTTTCTTCGAAAAAGTTAGGTTTTTTCGAAAAAGTTAGTTTTGGTATAAGTTAGGTTTTTAAGAAAAAGTTAGTTTTGGTATAAGTTAGGTTTTTTCGAAAAAGTTAGGTTTTTTAGAAAAAGTTAGTTTTGGTATAAGTTAGGTTTTTTGAAAAAGTTAGGTTTTTTAGAAAAAGTTAGTTTTGGTATAAGTTAGGTTTTTTCGAAAAAGTTAGTTTTGGTATAAGTTAGGTTTTTAAGAAAAAGTTAGTTTTGGTAAAAGTTAGGTTTTTTCGAAAAAGTTAGGTTTTTTAGAAAAAGTTAGTTTTGGTATAAGTTAGGTTTTTAAGAAAAAGTTAGTTTTGGAAAAAGTTAGGTTTTTTCGAAAAAGTTAGTTTTGGTATAAGTTAGGTTTTTTCGAAAAAGTTAGGTTTTTTAGAAAAAGTTAGTTTTGGTATAAGTTAGGTTTTTTCGAAAAAGTTAGGTTTTTTAGAAAAAGTTAGTTTTGGTATAAGTTAGGTTTTTAAGAAAAAGTTAGTTTTGGTATAAGTTAGGTTTTTTCGAAAAAGTTAGGTTTTTTCGAAAAAGTTAGTTTTGGTATAAGTTAGGTTTTTAAGAAAAAGTTAGTTTTGGTATAAGTTAGGTTTTTTCGAAAAAGTTAGGTTTTTTAGAAAAAGTTAGTTTTGGTATAAGTTAGGTTTTTTGAAAAAGTTAGGTTTTTTAGAAAAAGTTAGTTTTGGTATAAGTTAGGTTTTTTCGAAAAAGTTAGTTTTGGTATAAGTTAGGTTTTTAAGAAAAAGTTAGTTTTGGTAAAAGTTAGGTTTTTGAGAAAAAGTTAGGTTTTTTAGAAAAAGTTAGTTTTGGTATAAGTTAGGTTTTTAAGAAAAAGTTAGTTTTGGAAAAAGTTAGGTTTTTTCGAAAAAGTTAGTTTTGGTATAAGTTAGGTTTTTAAGAAAAAGTTAGTTTTGGTATAAGTTAGGTTTTTTAGAAAAAGTTAGTTTTGGTATAAGTTAGGTTTTTTCGAAAAAGTAAGGTTTTTTCGAAAAAGTTAGTTTTGGTATAAGTTAGGATTTTAAGAAAAAGTTAGTTTTGGTATAAGTTAGGTTTTTTCGAAAAAGTTAGGTTTTTTAGAAAAAGTTAGTTTTGGTATAAGTTAGGTTTTTTCGAAAAAGTTAGTTTTGGTATAAGTTAGGTTTTTAAGAAAAAGTTAGTTTTGGTATAAGTTAGGTTTTTTCGAAAAAGTTAGTTTTGGTATAAATTAGGTTTTTTCGAAAAAGTTAGTTTTGGTATAAGTTAGGTTTTTTCGAAAAAGTTAGTTTTGGTATAAATTAGGTTTTTTCGAAAAAGTTAGTTTTGGTATAAGTTAGGTTTTTTCGAAAAAGTTAGGTTTTTTAGAAAAAGTTAGTTTTGGTATAAGTTAGGTTTTTAAGAAAAAGTTAGTTTTGGTAAAAGTTAGGTTTTTTCGAAAAAGTTAGGTTTTTTAGAAAAAGTTAGTTTTGGTATAAGTTAGGTTTTTAAAAAAAAATTAGTTTTGGTATAAGTTAGGTTTTTTAGAAAAAGTTAGTTTTGGTATAAGTTAGGTTTTTTAGAAAAAGTTAGTTTTGGTATAAGTTAGGTTTTTAAGAAAAAGTTAGTTTTGGTATAAGTTAGGTTTTTTCGAAAAAGTTAGTTTTGGTATAAGTTAGGTTTTTAAGAAAAAGTTAGTTTTGGTATAAGTTAGGTTTTTGAGAAAAAGTTAGGTTTTTTCGAAAAAGTTAGTTTTGGTATAAGTTAGGTTTTTAAGAAAAAGTTAGTTTTGGTAAAAGTTAGGTTTTTGAGAAAAAGTTAGGTTTTTTCGAAAAAGTTAGTTTTGGTAAAAGTAAGGTTTTTATGAAAAAGTTAGGTTTTTTCGAAAAAGTTAGTTTTGGTAAAAGTTAGGTTTTTTCGAAAAAGTTAGTTTTGGTATAAGTTATTTTTTTGAGAAAAAGTTAGTTTTGGTATAAGTTAGGTTTTTTCGAAAAAGTTAGTTTTGGTATAAATTAGGTTTTTTCGAAAAAGTTAGTTTTGGTATAAGTTAGGTTTTTTAGAAAAAGTTAGTTTTGGTATAAGTTAGGTTTTTTAGAAACTGTTAGTTTTGGTATAAGTTAGGTTTTTTCGAAAAAGTTAGTTTTGGTATAAGTTAGGTTTTTAAGAAAAAGTTAGTTTTGGTATAAGTTAGGTTTTTTCGAAAAAGTTAGTTTTGGTATAAGTTAGGTTTTTGAGAAAAAGTTAGTTTTGGTATAAGTTAGGTTTTTTAGAAAAAGTT
>NW_026045245.1:0-23951 GCF_943734845.2 Anopheles funestus | reverse complement strand
TTTAGAAAAAGTTAGTTTTGGTATAAGTTAGGTTTTTTCGAAAAAGTTAGTTTTGGTAAAAGTTAGGTTTTTTCGAAAAAGTTAGTTTTGGTATAAGTTAGGTTTTTTAGAAAAAGTTAGGTTTTTTCGAAAAAGTTAGTTTTGGTATAAGTTAGGTTTTTAAGAAAAAGTTAGTTTTGGTATAAGTTAGGTTTTTTCGAAAAAGTTAGTTTTGGTATAAGTTAGGTTTTTTAGAAAAAGTTAGTTTTGGTATAAGTTAGGTTTTTTCGAAAAAGTTAGTTTTGGTATAAGTTAGGTTTTTAAGAAAAAGTTAGTTTTGGTATAAGTTAGGTTTTTTCGAAAAAGTTAGTTTTGGTATAAGTTAGGTTTTTTAGAAAAAGTTAGGTTTTTTCGAAAAAGTTAGTTTTGGTATAAGTTAGGTTTTTTCGAAAAAGTTAGTTTTGGTATAAGTTAGGTTTTTTCGAAAAAGTTAGGTTTTTTCGAAAAGGTTAGTTTTGGTATAAGTTAGGTTTTTAAGAAAAAGTTAGTTTTGGTATAAGTTAGGTTTTTTCGAAAAAGTTAGTTTTGGTATAAGTTAGGTTTTTAAGAAAAAGTTAGATTTTTAAGAAAAAGTTAGGTTTTTAAGAAAAAGTTAGTTTTGGTATAAGTTAGGTTTTTGAGAAAAAGTTAGGTTTTTTATAATAAGTTAGTTTTGGTAAAAGTTAGGTTTTTTAGAAAAAGTTAGGTTTTTTCGAAAAAGTTAGTTTTGGTATAAGTTAGGTTTTTTCAAAAAAGTTAGTTTTGGTATAAGTTAGGTTTTTTCGAAAAAGTTAGTTTTGGTACAAGTTAGGTTTTTGAGAAAAAGTTAGTTTTGGTGTAAGTTAGGTTTTTAAGAAAAAGTTAGGTTTTTTCGAAAAAGTTAGTTTTGGTATAAGTTAGGTATTTAAGAAAAAGTTAGTTTTGGTATAAGTTAGGTTTTTTCGAAAAAGTTAGTTTTGGTATAAGTTAGGTTTTTTAGAAAAAGTTAGTTTTGGTATAAGTTAGGTTTTTTCGAAAAAGTTAGTTTTGGTATAAATTAGGTTTTTTCGAAAAAGTTAGTTTTGGCATAAGTTAGGTTTTTTCGAAAAAGTTAGTTTTGGTATAAGTTAGGTTTTTATGAAAAAGTTAGGTTTTTTCGAAAAAGTTAGTTTTGGTATAAGTTAGGTTTTTGAGAAAAAGTTAGGTTTTTTATAATAAGTTAGTTTTGGTATAAGTTAGGTTTTTATGAAAAAGTTAGGTTTTTTCGAAAAAGTTAGTTTTGGTATAAATTAGGTTTTTTCGAAAAAGTTAGTTTTGGCATAAGTTAGGTTTTTTCGAAAAAGTTAGTTTTGGTATAAGTTAGGTTTTTATGAAAAAGTTAGGTTTTTTCGAAAAAGTTAGTTTTGGTATAAGTTAGGTTTTTGAGAAAAAGTTAGGTTTTTTATAATAAGTTAGTTTTGGTATAAGTTAGGTTTTTATGAAAAAGTTAGGTTTTTTCGAAAAAGTTAGTTTTGGTATAAGTTAGGTTTTTTTAGAAAAAGTTAGTTTTGGTATACGTTAGGTTTTTTCGAAAAAGTTAGTTTTGGTATAAGTTAGGTTTTTATGAAAAAGTTAGGTTTTTTCGAAAAAGTTAGTTTTGGTATAAGTTAGGTTTTTATGAAAAAGTTAGTTTTGGTATAAGTTAGGTTTTTTCGAAAAAGTTAGTTTTGGTATAAGTTAGGTTTTTTATAATAAGTTAGTTTTGGTAAAAGTTAGGTTTTTTAGAAAAAGTTAGGTTTTTTCGAAAAAGTTAGTTTTGGTATAAGTTAGGTTTTTTCAAAAAAGTTAGTTTTGGTATAAGTTAGGTTTTTTCGAAAAAGTTAGTTTTGGTATAAGTTAGGTTTTTGAGAAAAAGTTAGGTTTTTAAGAAAAAGTTAGTTTTGGTAAAAGTTAGGTTTTTTCGAAAAAGTAAGGTTTTTTCGAAAAAGTTAGGTTTTTATGAAAAAGTTAGGTTTTTTCGAAAAAAATAGTTTTTTTAAAAGTTAGGTTTTGTCGAAAAAGTAAGGTTTTTTCGAAAAAGTTAGTTTTGGTATAAATTAGGTTTTTTCGAAAAAGTTAGTTTTGGTATAAGTTAGGTTTTTTAGAAAAAGTTAGTTTTGGTAAAAGTTAGGTTTTTTAGAAAAAGTTAGGTTTTTTCGAAAAAGTTAGTTTTGGTATAAGTTAGGTTTTTTCGAAAAAGTTAGTTTTGGTATAAGTTAGGTTTTTTCGAAAAAGTTAGTTTTGGTATAAGTTAGGTTTTTATGAAAAAGTTAGTTTTGGTATAAGTTAGGTTTTTTAGAAAAAGTTAGTTTTGGTAAAAGTTAGGTTTTTTCGAAAAAGTAAGGTTTTTTAGAAAAAGTTAGTTTTGGTATAAGTTAGGTTTTTTCGAAAAAGTTAGTTTTGGTATAAGTTAGTTTTTTCGAAAAAGTTAGTTTTGGTATAAGTTAGGGTTTTTCGAAAAAGTTAGGTTTTTTCGAAAAAGTTAGTTTTGGTAAAAGTTAGGTTTTTTCGAAAAAGTAAGGTTTTTTAGAAAAAGTTAGTTTTGGTATAAGTTAGGTTTTTTCGAAAAAGTTAGTTTTGGTATAAGTTAGGTTTTTAAGAAAAAGTTAGTTTTGGTATAAGTTAGGTTTTTTCGAAAAAGTTAGTTTTGGTATAAGTTAGGTTTTTTAGAAAAAGTTAGGTTTTTAAGAAAAAGTTAATTTTGGTATAAGTTAGGTTTTTGAGAAAAAGTTAGGTTTTTTAGAATAAGTTAGTTTTGGTAAAAGTTAGGTTTTTTCGAAAAAGTTAGTTTTGGTATAAGTTAGGTTTTTTCGAAAAAGTTAGTTTTGGTATAAGTTAGGTTTTTTCAAAAAAGTTAGTTTTGGTATAAGTTAGGTTTTTTCGAAAAAGTTAGTTTTGGTATAAGTTAGGTTTTTGAGAAAAAGTTAGGTTTTTAAGAAAAAGTTAGTTTTGGTAAAAGTTAGGTTTTTTCGAAAAAGTATGGTTTTTTCGAAAAAGTTAGGTTTTTTAGAAAAAGTTAGTTTTGGTAAAAGTTAGGTTTTTTCTAAAAAATTAGTTTTTTTAAAAGTTAGGTTTTGTCGAAAAAGTAAGGTTTTTTCGAAAAAGTTAGTTTTGGTATAAGTTAGGTTTTTTAGAAAAAGTTAGTTTTGGTATAAGTTAGGTTTTTTCGAAAAAGTTAGTTTTGGTATGAGTTAGGTTTTTTCGAAAAAGTTAGTTTTGGTATAAGTTAGGTTTTTTCGAAAAAGTAAGTATTGGTATAAGTTAGGTTTTTTAGAAAAAGTTAGTTTTGGTATGAGTTAGGTTTTTTCGAAAAAGTTAGTTTTGGTATAAGTTAGGTTTTTTCGAAAAAGTTAGTTTTGGTATAAGTTAGGTTTTTTAGAAAAAGTTAGTTTTGGTATAAGTTAGGTTTTTTCGAAAAAGTTAGTTTTGGTATGAGTTAGGTTTTTTCGAAAAAGTTAGTTTTGGTATAAGTTAGGTTTTTTTCGAAAAAGTAAGTATTGGTATAAGTTAGGTTTTTTAGAAAAAGTTAGTTTTGGTATGAGTTAGGTTTTTTCGAAAAAGTTAGTTTTGGTATAAGTTAGGTTTTTTAGAAAAAGTTAGTTTTGGTAAAAGTTAGGTTTTGTCGAAAAAGTTAGGTTTTTTAGAATAAGTTAGTTTTGGTAAAAGTTAGGTTTTTTAGAAAAAGTGAGTTTTGGTATAAGTTAGGTTTTTTCGAAAAAGTTAGTTTTTTTATAAGTTAGGTTTTTTCGAAAAAGTTAGTTTTGGTATGAGTTAGGTTTTTTCGAAAAAGTTAGTTTTGGTATAAGTTAGGTTTTTTCGAAAAAGTAAGTATTGGTATAAGTTAGGTTTTTTAGAAAAAGTTAGTTTTGGTATGAGTTAGGTTTTTTCGAAAAAGTTAGTTTTGGTATAAGTTAGGTTTTTTCGAAAAAGTTAGTTTTGGTATAAGTTAGGTTTTTTCGAAAAAGTTAGTTTTGGTAAAGTTAAGGTTTTTTCGAAAAAGTTAGTTTTGGTATAAGTTAGGTTTTTTAGAAAAAGTAAGTTTTGGTATAAGTTAGGTTTTTTCGAAAAAGTTAGGTTTTTTCGAAAAAGTTAGTTTTGGTATAAGTTAGGTATTTTAGAAAAAGTTAGTTTTGGTATAAGTTAGGTTTTTTAGAAAAAGTTAGGTTTTTTGGTAAAAGTTAGGTTTTTTCGAAAAAGTTAGTTTTTTTATAAGTTAGGTTTTTTCGAAAAAGTTAGTTTTGGTATAAGTTAGGTTTTTTAGAAAAAGTTAGGTTTTTTGGTAAAAGTTAGGTTTTTTCGAAAAAGTTAGTTTTGGTATAAGTTAGGTTTTTTAGAAAAAGTTAGGTTTTTTCGAAAAAGTTAGTTTTGGTATAAGTTAGGTTTTTAAGAAAAAGTTAGTTTTGGTATAAGTTAGGTTTTTTCGAAAAAGTTAGTTTTGGTATAAGTTAGGTTTTTTCGAAAAAGTTAGTTTTGGTATAAGTTAGGTTTTTTCGAAAAAGTTAGTTTTGGTATAAGTTAGGTTTTTAAGAAAAAGTTAGTTTTGGTATAAGTTAGGTTTTTTCGAAAAAGTTAGTTTTGGTATAAGTTAGGTTTTTTAGAAAAAGTTAGGTTTTTTCGAAAAAGTTAGTTTTGGTATAAGTTAGGTTTTTTCGAAAAAGTTAGTTTTGGTATAAGTTAGGTTTTTTCGAAAAAGTTAGGTTTTTTCGAAAAGGTTAGTTTTGGTATAAGTTAGGTTTTTAAGAAAAAGTTAGTTTTGGTATAAGTTAGGTTTTTTCGAAAAAGTTAGTTTTGGTATAAGTTAGGTTTTTAAGAAAAAGTTAGATTTTTAAGAAAAAGTTAGGTTTTTAAGAAAAAGTTAGTTTTGGTATAAGTTAGGTTTTTGAGAAAAAGTTAGGTTTTTTATAATAAGTTAGTTTTGGTAAAAGTTAGGTTTTTTAGAAAAAGTTAGGTTTTTTCGAAAAAGTTAGTTTTGGTATAAGTTAGGTTTTTTCAAAAAAGTTAGTTTTGGTATAAGTTAGGTTTTTTCGAAAAAGTTAGTTTTGGTACAAGTTAGGTTTTTGAGAAAAAGTTAGTTTTGGTGTAAGTTAGGTTTTTAAGAAAAAGTTAGTTTTGGCATAAGTTAGGTTTTTTCGAAAAAGTTAGTTTTGGTATAAGTTAGGTTTTTTCGAAAAAGTTAGTTTTGGTATAAGTTAGGTTTTTAAGAAAATGTTAGTTTTGGTATAAGTTAGGTTTTTAAGAAAAAGTTAGTTTTGGTATAAGTTAGGTTTTTTCGAAAAAGTTAGTTTTGGTATGAGTTAGGTTTTTTCGAAAAAGTTAGTTTTGGTATAAGTTAGGTTTTTTCGAAAAAGTAAGTATTGGTATAAGTTAGGTTTTTTAGAAAAAGTTAGTTTTGGTATGAGTTAGGTTTTTTCGAAAAAGTTAGTTTTGGTATAAGTTAGGTTTTTTCGAAAAAGTTAGTTTTGGTATAAGTTAGGTTTTTTCGAAAAAGTTAGTTTTGGTAAAGTTAAGGTTTTTTCGAAAAAGTTAGTTTTGGTATAAGTTAGGTTTTTTAGAAAAAGTAAGTTTTGGTAAAAGTTAGGTTTTTTCGAAAAAGTTAGGTTTTTTCGAAAAAGTTAGTTTTGGTATAAGTTAGGTATTTTAGAAAAAGTTAGTTTTGGTATAAGTTAGGTTTTTTAGAAAAAGTTAGGTTTTTTGGTAAAAGTTAGGTTTTTTCGAAAAAGTTAGTTTTTTTATAAGTTAGGTTTTTTCGAAAAAGTTAGTTTTGGTATAAGTTAGGTTTTTTAGAAAAAGTTAGTTTTGGTATAAGTTAGGTTTTTATGAAAAAGTTAGTTTTGGTATAAGTTAGGTTTTTTAGAAAAAGTTAGTTTTGGTATAAGTTAGGTTTTTTAGAAAAAGTTAGGTTTTTTGGTAAAAGTTAGGTTTTTTCGAAAAAGTTAGTTTTGGTATAAGTTAGGTTTTTTAGAAAAAGTTAGGTTTTTTCGAAAAAGTTAGTTTTGGTATAAGTTAGGTTTTTAAGAAAAAGTTAGTTTTGGTATAAGTTAGGTTTTTTCGAAAAAGTTAGTTTTGGTATAAGTTAGGTTTTTTAGAAAAAGTTAGTTTTGGTATAAGTTAGGTTTTTTCGAAAAAGTTAGTTTTGGTATAAGTTAGGTTTTTTCGAAAAAGTTAGTTTTGGTATAAGTTAGGTTTTTTCGAAAAAGTTAGTTTTGGTATAAGTTAGGTTTTTTAGAAAAAGTTAGGTTTTTTCGAAAAAGTTAGTTTTGGTATAAGTTAGGTTTTTTCGAAAAAGTTAGTTTTGGTATAAGTTAGGTTTTTTCGAAAAAGT
Organism: Anopheles funestus; assembly: GCF_943734845.2. Taxonomy (NCBI): domain Eukaryota; kingdom Metazoa; phylum Arthropoda; class Insecta; order Diptera; family Culicidae; genus Anopheles; species Anopheles funestus. Next base: position 17,614 of record NW_026045245.1, on the reverse strand, counting down.
TAGGTTTTTTCGAAAAGGTTAGTTTTGGTATAAGTTAGGTTTTTAAGAAAAAGTTAGTTTTGGTATAAGTTAGGTTTTTTCGAAAAAGTTAGTTTTGGTATAAGTTAGGTTTTTAAGAAAAAGTTAGATTTTTAAGAAAAAGTTAGGTTTTTAAGAAAAAGTTAGTTTTGGTATAAGTTAGGTTTTTGAGAAAAAGTTAGGTTTTTTATAATAAGTTAGTTTTGGTAAAAGTTAGGTTTTTTAGAAAAAGTTAGGTTTTTTCGAAAAAGTTAGTTTTGGTATAAGTTAGGTTTTTTCGAAAAAGTTAGTTTTGGTATAAGTTAGGTTTTTAAGAAAATGTTAGTTTTGGTATAAGTTAGGTTTTTTCGAAAAAGTTAGTTTTGGTATAAGTTAGGTTTTTTCGAAAAAGTTAGTTTTGGTATAAGTTAGGTTTTTTCGAAAAAGTTAGTTTTGGTATAAATTCGGTTTTTTCGAAAAAGTTAGTTTTGGCATAAGTTAGGTTTTTTCGAAAAAGTTAGTTTTGGTATAAGTTAGGTTTTTATGAAAAAGTTAGGTTTTTTCGAAAAAGTTAGTTTTGGTATAAGTTAGGTTTTTGAGAAAAAGTTAGGTTTTTTATAATAAGTTAGTTTTGGTATAAGTTAGGTTTTTATGAAAAAGTTAGGTTTTTTCGAAAAAGTTAGTTTTGGTATAAATTGGGTTTTTTCGAAAAAGTTAGTTTTGGCATAAGTTAGGTTTTTTCGAAAAAGTTAGTTTTGGTATAAGTTAGGTTTTTATGAAAAAGTTAGGTTTTTTCGAAAAAGTTAGTTTTGGTATAAGTTAGGTTTTTGAGAAAAAGTTAGGTTTTTTATAATAAGTTAGTTTTGGTATAAGTTAGGTTTTTATGAAAAAGTTAGGTTTTTTCGAAAAAGTTAGTTTTGGTATAAGTTAGGTTTTTTTAGAAAAAGTTAGTTTTGGTATAAGTTAGGTTTTTTCGAAAAAGTTAGTTTTGGTATAAGTTAGGTTTTTATGAAAAAGTTAGGTTTTTTCGAAAAAGTTAGTTTTGGTATAAGTTAGGTTTTTATGAAAAAGTTAGTTTTGGTATAAGTTAGGTTTTTTCCAAAAAGTTAGTTTTGGTATAAGTTAGGTTTTTTATAATAAGTTAGTTTTGGTAAAAGTTAGGTTTTTTAGAAAAAGTTAGGTTTTTTCGAAAAAGTTAGTTTTGGTATAAGTTAGGTTTTTTCAAAAAAGTTAGTTTTGTTATAAGTTAGGTTTTTTCGAAAAAGTTAGTTTTGGTATAAGTTAGGTTTTTGAGAAAAAGTTAGGTTTTTAAGAAAAAGTTAGTTTTGGTAAAAGTTAGGTTTTTTCGAAAAAGTAAGGTTTTTTCGAAAAAGTTAGGTTTTTATGAAAAAGTTAGGTTTTTTCGAAAAAAATAGTTTTTTTAAAAGTTAGGTTTTGTCGAAAAAGTAAGGTTTTTTCGAAAAAGTTAGTTTTGGTATAAGTTAGGTTTTTTCGAAAAAGTTAGTTTTGGTATAAGTTAGGTTTTTTAGAAAAAGTTAGTTTTGGTAAAAGTTAGGTTTTTTAGAAAAAGTTAGGTTTTTTCGAAAAAGTTAGTTTTGGTATAAGTTAGGTTTTTTCGAAAAAGTTAGTTTTGGTATAAGTTAGGTTTTTTCGAAAAAGTTAGTTTTGGTATAAGTTAGGTTTTTATGAAAAAGTTAGTTTTGGTATAAGTTAGGTTTTTTAGAAAAAGTTAGTTTTGGTAAAAGTTAGGTTTTTTCGAAAAAGTAAGGTTTTTTAGAAAAAGTTAGTTTTGGTATAAGTTAGGTTTTTTCGAAAAAGTTAGTTTTGGTATAAGTTAGTTTTTTCGAAAAAGTTAGTTTTGGTATAAGTTAGGGTTTTTCGAAAAAGTTAGGTTTTTTCGAAAAAGTTAGTTTTGGTAAAAGTTAGGTTTTTTCGAAAAAGTAAGGTTTTTTAGAAAAAGTTAAATTTGGTATAAGTTAGGTTTTTTCGAAAAAGTTAGTTTTGGTATAAGTTAGGTTTTTTCGAAAAAGTTAGTTTTGGTATAAGTTAGGTTTTTTCGAAAAAGTAAGGTTTTTTAGAAAAAGTTAGTTTTGGTTAAAGTTAGGTTTTTTCGAAAAAGTAAGGTTTTTTCGAAAAAGTTAGGTTTTTTAGAAAAAGTTAGTTTTGGTAAAAGTTAGGTTTTTTCTAAAAAATTAGTTTTTTTAAAAGTTAGGTTTTGTCGAAAAAGTAAGGTTTTTTCGAAAAAGTTAGTTTTGGTATAAGTTAGGTTTTTTCGAAAAAGTTAGTTTTGGTATAAGTTAGGTTTTTTAGAAAAAGTTAGTTTTGGTAAAAGCTAGGTTTTTATGAAAAAGTTAGGTTTTTAAGAAAAAGTTAGTTTTGGTATAAGTTAGGTTTTTTCGAAAAAGTTAGTTTTGGTATAAGTTAGGTTTTTTCGAAAAAGTAAGGTTTTTTAGAAAAAGTTAGTTTTGGTGTAAGTTAGGTTTTTTCGAAAAAGTTAGTTTTGGTATAAGTTAGGTTTTTTAGAAAAAGTTAGTTTTGGTATAAGTTAGGTTTTTTAGAAAAAGTTAGTTTTGGTATAAGTTAGGTTTTTAAGAAAAAGTTAGTTTTGGTATAAGTTAGGTTTTTAAGAAAAGTTAGTTTTGGTATAAGTTAGGTTTTTTCGAAAAAGTTAGTTTTGGTATAAGCTGGGTTTTTTCGAAAAAGTTAGTTTTGGTATAAGTTGGGTTTTTTCTTAAAAGTTAGTTTTGGTATAAGTTAGGTTTTTTCGAAAAAGTTAGTTTTGGTATAAGTTAGGTTTTTTCGAAAAAGTTAGTTTTGGTATAAGTTAGGGTTTTTGAGAAAAAGTTAGGTTTTTAAGAAAAAGTTAGTTTTGGTTAAAGTTAGGTTTTTTCGAAAAAGTAAGGTTTTTTCGAAAAAGTTAGGTTTTTTAGAAAAAGTTAGTTTTGGTAAAAGTTAGGTTTTTTCTAAAAAATTAGTTTTTTTAAAAGTTAGGTTTTGTCGAAAAAGTAAGGTTTTTTCGAAAAAGTTAGTTTTGGTATAAGTTAGGTTTTTTCGAAAAAGTTAGTTTTGGTATAAGTTAGGTTTTTTAGAAAAAGTTAGTTTTGGTAAAAGCTAGGTTTTTATGAAAAAGTTAGGTTTTTAAGAAAAAGTTAGTTTTGGTATAAGTTAGGTTTTTTCGAAAAAGTTAGTTTTGGTATAAGTTAGGTTTTTTCGAAAAAGTAAGGTTTTTTAGAAAAAGTTAGTTTTGGTGTAAGTTAGGTTTTTTCGAAAAAGTTAGTTTTGGTATAAGTTAGGTTTTTTAGAAAAAGTTAGTTTTGGTATAAGTTAGGTTTTTTAGAAAAAGTTAGTTTTGGTATAAGTTAGGTTTTTAAGAAAAAGTTAGTTTTGGTATAAGTTAGGTTTTTTCGAAAAAGTTAGTTTTGGTATAAGTTAGGTTTTTATGAAAAAGTTAGGTTTTTTCGAAAAAGTTAGTTTTGGTAAAAGTTAGGTTTTTTCGAAAAAGTAAGGTTTTTTCGAAAAAGTTAGTTTTGGTATAAATTAGGTTTTTTCGAAAAAGTTAGTTTTGGTATAAGTTAGGTTTTTTCGAAAAAGTTAGTTTTGGTATAAGTTAGGTTTTTTCGAAAAAGTTAGTTTTGGTATAAGTTAGGTTTTTTTAGAAAAAGTTAGTTTTGGTATAAGTTAGGTTTTTTAGAAAAAGTTAGTTTTGGTATAAGTTAGGTTTTTGAGAAAAAGTTAGTTTTGGTATAAGTTAGGTTTTTTAGAAAAAGTTAGTTTTGGTATAAGTTAGGTTTTTAAGAAAAAGTTAGTTTTGGTATAAGTTAGGTTTTTTCGAAAAAGTTAGTTTTGGTATAAATTAGGTTTTTTCGAAAAAGTTAGTTTTGGTATAAGTTAGGTTTTTTCGAAAAAGTTAGTTTTGGTATAAATTAGGTTTTTTCGAAAAAGTTAGTTTTGGTATAAGTTAGGTTTTTGAGAAAAAGTAAGGTTTTTAAGAAAAAGTTAGTTTTGGTATAAGTAAGGTTTTTAAGAAAAAGTTAGGTTTTTAAGAAAAAGTTAGTTTTGGTAAAAGTTAGGTTTTTGAGAAAAAGTTAGGTTTTTTAGAATAAGTTAGTTTTGGTAAAAGTTAGGTTTTTTCGAAAAAGTTAGTTTTGGTATAAGTTAGGTTTTTTCGAAAAAGTTAGTTTTGGTATAAGTTAGGTTTTTAAGAAAAAGTTAGTTTTGGTATAAGTTAGGTTTTTTAGAAAAAGTTAGTTTTGGTATAAGTTAGGTTTTTATGAAAAAGTTAGGTTTTTTCGAAAAAGTTAGTTTTGGTATAAGTTAGGTTTTTATGAAAAAGTTAGTTTTGGTATAAGTTAGGTTTTTTCGAAAAAGTTAGTTTTGGTATAAGTTAGGTTTTTTCGAAAAAGTTAGTTTTGGTATAAGTTAGGTTTTTTCGAAAAAGTTAGGTTTTTTCGAAAAAGTTAGTTTTGGTATAAGTTAGGTTTTTTCGAAAAAGTTAGTTTTGGTATAAGTTAGGTTTTTTCGAAAAAGTTAGTTTTGGTATAAATTAGGTTTTTTCGAAAAAGTTAGTTTTGGTATAAGTTAGGTTTTTTTAGAAAAAGTTAGTTTTGGTATAAGTTAGGTTTTTAAGAAAAAGTTAGTTTTGGTATAAGTTAGGTTTTTTCGAAAAAGTTAGTTTTGGTATAAGTTAGGTTTTTATGAAAAAGTTAGGTTTTTTCGAAAAAGTTAGTTTTGGTATAAGTTAGGTTTTTATGAAAAAGTTAGTTTTGGTATAAGTTAGGTTTTTTCGAAAAAGTTAGTTTTGGTATAAGTTAGGTTTTTTAGAAAAAGTTAGTTTTGTTATAAGTTAGGTTTTTTCGAAAAAGTTAGTTTTGGTATAAGTTAGGTTTTTATGAAAAAGTTAGGTTTTTTCGAAAAAGTTAGTTTTGGTAAAAGTTAGGTTTTTAAGAAAAAGTTAGTTTTGGTATAAGTTAGGTTTTTTCGAAAAAGTTAGTTTTGGTATAAGTTAGGTTTTTATGAAAAAGTTAGGTTTTTTCGAAAAAGTTAGTTTTGGTAAAAGTTAGGTTTTTTCGAAAAAGTAAGGTTTTTTAGAAAAAGTTAGTTTTGGTATAAGTTAGGTTTTTTCGAAAAAGTTAGTTTTGGTATAAGTTAGGTTTTTTAGAAAAAGTGAGTTTTGGTATAAGTTAGGTTCTTTCGAAAAAGTTAGTTTTGGTATAAGTTAGGTTTTTTCGAAAAAGTTAGTTTTGGTATGAGTTAGGTTTTTTCGAAAAAGTTAGTTTTGGTATAAGTTAGGTTTTTTCGAAAAAGTTAGTATTGGTATAAGTTAGGTTTTTTAGAAAAAGTTAGTTTTGGTATAAGTTAGGTTTTTTAGAAAAAGTTAGTTTTGGTATAAGTTAGGTTTTTTAGAAAAAGTTAGTTTTGGTATAAGTTAGGTTTTTATGAAAAAGTTAGGTTTTTTCGAAAAAGTTAGTTTTGGTAAAAGTTAGGTTTTTAAGAAAAAGTTAGTTTTGGTATAAGTTAGGTTTTTATGAAAAAGTTAGGTTTTTTCGAAAAAGTTAGTTTTGGTAAAAGTTAGGTTTTTTCGAAAAAGTAAGGTTTTTTAGAAAAAGTTAGTTTTGGTATAAGTTAGGTTTTTTCGAAAAAGTTAGTTTTGGTATAAGTTAGGTTTTTAAGAAAAAGTTAGTTTTGGTATAAGTTAGGTTTTTTCGAAAAAGTTAGTTTTGGTATAAGTTAGGTTTTTTAGAAAAAGTTAGGTTTTTAAGAAAAAGTTAATTTTGGTAAAAGTTAGGTTTTTAAGAAAAGTTAGTTTTGGTATAAGTTAGGTTTTTATGAAAAGTTAGGTTTTTTCGAAAAAGTTAGTTTTGGTAAAAGTTAGGTTTTTAAGAAAAAGTTAGTTTTGGTATAAGTTAGGTTTTTATGAAAAAGTTAGGTTTTTTTCGAAAAAGTTAGTTTTTGGTAAAAGTTAGGTTTTTTCGAAAAAGTAAGGTTTTTTAGAAAAAGTTAGTTTTGGTATAAGTTAGGTTTTTTCGAAAAAGGTTTAGTATTGGTATAAGTTAGGTTTTTTAGAAAAAGTTAGTTTTGGTATAAGTTAGGTTTTTTCGAAAAAGTTAGTTTTGGTATAAGTTAGGTTTTTTAGAAAAAGTTAGGTTTTTAAGAAAAAGTTAATTTTGGTATAAGTTAGGTTTTTGAGAAAAAGTTAGGTTTTTTAGAATAAGTTAGTTTTGGTAAAAGTTAGGTTTTTTCGAAAAAGTTAGTTTTGGTATAAGTTAGGTTTTTTTAGAAAAAGTGAGTTTTGGTATAAGTTAGGTTTTTTCGAAAAAGTTAGTTTTTTTATAAGTTAGGTTTTTTCGAAAAAGTTAGTTTTTTTATAAGTTAGGTTTTTGAGAAAAAGTTAGGTTTTTTAGAATAAGTTAGTTTTGGTAAAAGTTAGGTTTTTACGAAAAAGTTAGTTTTGGTATAAGTTAGGTTTTTTCGAAAAAGTTAGTTTTGGTATAAATTAGGTTTTTAAGAAAAAGTTAGTTTTGGTATAAGTTAGGTTTTTTCGAAAAAGTTAGTTTTGGTAAAAGTAAGGTTTTTTAGAAAAAGTTAGTTTTGGTATAAGTTAGGTTTTTTCGAAAAAGTTAGTTTTGGTATAAATTAGGTTTTTTAGAATAAGTTAGTTTTGGTAAAAGTTAGGTTTTTTCGAAAAAGTTAGGTTTTTAAGAAAAAGTTAATTTTGGTAAAAGTTAGGTTTTTAAGAAAAAGTTAGTTTTGGTATAAGTTAGGTTTTTATGAAAAAGTTAGGTTTTTTCGAAAAAGTTAGTTTTGGTAAAAGTTAGGTTTTTAAGAAAAGTTAGTTTTGGTATAAGTTAGGATTTTATGAAAAAAATAGGTTTTTTCGAAAAAGTTAGTTTTGGTAAAAGTTAGGTTTTTTCGAAAAAGTAAGGTTTTTTAGAAAAAGTTAGTTTTGGTATAAGTTAGGTTTTTTCGAAAAAGTTAGTATTGGTATAAGTTAGGTTTTTTAGAAAAAGTTAGTTTTGGTATAAGTTAGGTTTTTTCGAAAAAGTTAGTTTTGGTATAAGTTAGGTTTTTTAGAAAAAGTTAGTTTTGGTATAAGTTAGGTTTTTTCGAAAAAGTTAGTTTTGGTATAAGTTAGGTTTTTTCGAAAAAGTTAGTTTTGGTATAAATTAGGTTTTTTCGAAAAAGTTAGTTTTTTTATAAGTTAGGTTTTTTTAGAAAAAGTTAGTTTTGGTATAAGTTAGGTTTTTAAGAAAAAGTTAGTTTTGGTATAAGTTAGGTTTTTTCGAAAAAGTTAGTTTTGGTATAAGTTAGGTTTTTATGAAAAAGTTAGGTTTTTTCGAAAAAGTTAGTTTTGGTATAAGTTTGGTTTTTAAGAAAAAGTTAGTTTTGGTATAAGTTAGGTTTTTTAGAAAAAGTTAGTTTTGGTATAAGTTAGGTTTTTTAGAAAAAGTTAGTTTTGGTATAAGTTAGGTTTTTATGAAAAAGTTAGGTTTTTTCGAAAAAGTTAGTTTTGGTATAAGTTAGGTTTTTATGAAAAAGTTAGTTTTGGTATAAGTTAGGTTTTTAAGAAAAAGTTAGTTTTGGTATAAGTTAGGTTTTTTCGAAAAAGTTAGTTTTGGTATAAGTTAGGTTTTTTCGAAAAAGTTAGTTTTGGTATAAGTTAGGTTTTTATGAAAAAGTTAGTTTTGGTATAAGTTAGGTTTTTAAGAAAAAGTTAGTTTTGGTATAAGTTAGGTTTTTATGAAAAAGTTAGTTTTGGTATAAGTTAGGTTTTTAAGAAAAAGTTAGTTTTGGTATAAGTTAGGTTTTTGAGAAAAAGTTAGTTTTGGTATAAGTTAGGTTTTTTAGAAAAAGTTAGTTTTGGTATAAGTTAGGTTTTTATGAAAAAGTTAGGTTTTTTCGAAAAAGTTAGTTTTGGTATAAGTTAGGTTGTTAAGAAAAAGTTAGTTTTGGTATAAGTTAGGTTTTTGAGAAAAAGTTAGTTTTGGTATAAGTTAGGTTTTTTAGAAAAAGTTAGTTTTGGTATAAGTTAGGTTTTTTCGAAAAAGTTAGTTTTGGTATAAGTTAGGTTTTTTCGAAAAAGTTAGTTTTGGTATAAGTTAGGTTTTTTCGAAAAAGTTAGTTTTGGTATAAGTTAGGTTTTTTAGAAAAAGTTAGTTTTGGTATAAGTTAGGTTTTTTAGAAAAAGTTAGTTTTGGTATAAGTTAGGTTTTTTCGAAAAAGTTAGTTTTGGTATAAGTAAGGTTTTTTCGAAAAAGTTAGTTTTGGTATAAGTTAGGTTTTTAAGAAAAAGTTAGTTTTGGTATAAGTTAGGTTTTTTCGAAAAAGTTAGTTTTGGTATAAGTTAGGTTTTTTCGAAAAAGTTAGTTTTGGTATAAGTTAGGTTTTTTCGAAAAAGTTAGTATTGGTATAAGTAAGGTTTTTTCGAAAAAGTTAGTTTTGGTATAAGTTAGGTTTTTAAGAAAAAGTTAGTTTTGGTATAAGTTAGGTTTTTAAGAAAAAGTTAGTTTTGGTATAAGTTAGGTTTTTTCGAAAAAGTTAGTTTTGGTATAAGTTAGGTTTTTATGAAAAAGTTAGGTTTTTTCGAAAAAGTTAGTTTTGGTATAAGTTAGGTTTTTAAGAAAAACTTAGTTTTGGTATAAGTTAGGTTTTTAAGAAAAAGTTAGGTTTTTTAGAAAAAGTTAGTTTTGGTATAAGTTAGGTTTTTTCGAAAAAGTTAGTATTGGTATAAGTAAGGTTTTTTCGAAAAAGTTAGTATTGGTATAAGTTAGGTTTTTTCGAAAAAGTTAGTTTTGGTATAAGTTAGGTTTTTTCGAAAAAGTTAGTTTTGGTATAAGTTAGGTTTTTAAGAAAAAGTTAGTTTTGGTATAAGTTAGGTTTTTTCGAAAAAGTTAGTTTTGGTATAAGTTAGGTTTTTTAGAAAAAGTTAGGTTTTTTCGAAAAAGTTAGTTTTGGTATAAGTTAGGTTTTTTCGAAAAAGTTAGTTTTGGTATAAGTTAGGTTTTTTCGAAAAAGTTAGTTTTGGTATAAGTTAGGTTTTTATGAAAAAGTTAGGTTTTTTCGAAAAAGTTAGTTTTGGTATAAGTTAGGTTTTTAAGAAAAAGTTAGTTTTGGTATAAGTTAGGTTTCTTCGAAAAAGTTAGTTTTCGTATAAGTTAGGTTTTTTAGAAAAAGTTAGGTTTTTTCGAAAAAGTTAGTTTTGGTATAAGTTAGGTTTTTTCGAAAAAGTTAGTATTGGTATAAGTAAGGTTTTTTCGAAAAAGTTAGTATTGGTATAAGTTAGGTTTTTTCGAAAAAGTTAGTTTTGGTATAAGTTAGGTTTTTTCGAAAAAGTTAGTTTTGGTATAAGTTAGGTTTTTAAGAAAAAGTTAGTTTTGGTATAAGTTAGGTTTTTTCGAAAAAGTTAGTTTTGGTATAAGTTAGGTTTTTTAGAAAAAGTTAGGTTTTTTCGAAAAAGTTAGTTTTGGTATAAGTTAGGTTTTTAAGAAAAAGTTAGTTTTGGTATAAGTTAGGTTTCGTCGAAAAAGTTAGTTTTCGTATAAGTTAGGTTTTTTAGAAAAAGTTAGGTTTTTTCGAAAAAGTTAGTTTTGGTATAAGTTAGGTTTTTTCGAAAAAGTTAGTATTGGTATAAGTAAGGTTTTTTCGAAAAAGTTAGTATTGGTATAAGTAAGGTTTTTTCGAAAAAGTTAGTATTGGTATAAGTTAGGTTTTTTCGAAAAAGTTAGTTTTGGTATAAGTTAGGTTTTTTCGAAAAAGTTAGTTTTGGTATAAGTTAGGTTTTTAAGAAAAAGTTAGTTTTGGTATAAGTTAGGTTTTTTCGAAAAAGTTAGTTTTGGTATAAGTTAGGTTTTTTAGAAAAAGTTAGGTTTTTTCGAAAAAGTTAGTTTTGGTATAAGTTAGGTTTTTAAGAAAAAGTTAGTTTTGGTATAAGTTAGGTTTCGTCGAAAAAGTTAGTTTTCGTATAAGTTAGGTTTTTTAGAAAAAGTTAGGTTTTTTCGAAAAAGTTAGTTTTGGTATAAGTTAGGTTTTTTCGAAAAAGTTAGTTTTGGTATAAGTTAGGTTTTTTCGAAAAAGTTAGTTTTGGTATAAGTTAGGTTTTTTCGAAAAAGTTAGTTTTGGTATAAGTTAGGTTTTTATGAAAAAGTTAGGTTTTTTCGAAAAAGTTAGTTTTGGTATAAGTTAGGTTTTTAAGAAAAAGTTAGTTTTGGTATAAGTTAGGTTTCGTCGAAAAAGTTAGTTTTCGTATAAGTTAGGTTTTTTAGAAAAAGTTAGGTTTTTTCGAAAAAGTTAGTTTTGGTATAAGTTAGGTTTTTTCGAAAAAGTTAGTTTTGGTATAAGTTAGGTTTTTTCGAAAAAGTTAGTTTTGGTATAAGTTAGGTTTTTATGAAAAAGTTAGGTTTTTTCGAAAAAGTTAGTTTTGGTATAAGTTAGGTTTTTGAGAAAAAGTTAGTTTTGGTATAAGTTAGGTTTTTAAGAAAAAGTTAGGTTTTTTAGAAAAAGTTAGTTTTGGTATAAGTTAGGTTTTTTAGAAAAAGTTAGGTTTTTTCGAAAAAGTTAGTTTTGGTATAAGTTAGGTTTTTTAGAAAAAGTTAGTTTTGGTATAAGTTAGGTTTTTTCGAAAAAGTTAGGTTTTTTCGAAAAAGTTAGTTTTGGTATGAGTTAGGTTTTTAAGAAAAAGTTAGTTTTGGTATAAGTTAGGTTTTTTCGAAAAAGTTAGTTTTGGTATAAGTTAGGTTTTTAAGAAAAAGTTAGATTTTTAAGAAAAAGTTAGGTTTTTAAGAAAAAGTTAGTTTTGGTATAAGTTAGGTTTTTGAGAAAAAGTTAGGTTTTTTATAATAAGTTAGTTTTGGTAAAAGTTAGGTTTTTTAGAAAAAGTTAGGTTTTTTCGAAAAAGTTAGTTTTGGTATAAGTTAGGTTTTTTCAAAAAAAATAGTTTTGGTATAAGTTAGGTTTTTTCGAAAAAGTTAGTTTTGGTACAAGTTAGGTTTTTGAGAAAAAGTTAGTTTTGGTATAAGTTAGGTTTTTAAGAAAAAGTTAGGTTTTTTCGAAAAAGTTAGTTTTGGTATAAGTTAGGTTTTTAAGAAAAAGTTAGTTTTGGTATAAGTTAGGTTTTTTCGAAAAAGTTAGTTTTGGTAAAAGTAAGGTTTTTTAGAAAAAGTTAGGTTTTTTAGAAAAAGTGAGTTTTGGTATAAGTTAGGTTAGGTTAGTTTTGGTATAAGTTAGGTTTTTTCGAAAAAGTTAGTTTTGGTATAAGTTAGGTTTTTTCGAAAAAGTTAGTTTTGGTATAAGTTAGGTTTTTTCGAAAAAGTTAGTTTTGGTATAAGTTAGGTTTTTTAGAAAAAGTTAGTTTTGGTAAAAGTTAGGTTTTTTAGAAAAAGTGAGTTTTTTTAGAAAAAGTGAGTTTTGGTATAAGTTAGGTTTTTTCGAAAAAGTTAGTTTTTTTATAAGTTAGGTTTTTTCGAAAAAGTTAGTTTTGGTATAAGTTAGGTTTTTTCGAAAAAGTTAGGTTTTTTCGAAAAAGTTAGTTTTGGTATAAGTTAGGTTTTTAAGAAAAAGTTAGATTTTTAAGAAAAAGTTAGGTTTTTAAGAAAAAGTTAGTTTTGGTATAAGTTAGGTTTTTAAGAAAAAGTTAGTTTTGGTATAAGTTAGGTTTTTTCGAAAAAGTTAGTTTTGGTATAAGTTAGGTTTTTAAGAAAAAGTTAGATTTTTAAGAAAAAGTTAGGTTTTTAAGAAAAAGTTAGGTTTTTAAGAAAAAGTTAGTTTTGGTATAAGTTAGGTTTTTAAGAAAAAGTTAGTTTTGGTATAAGTTAGGTTTTTTCGAAAAAGTTAGTTTTGGTATAAGTTAGGTTTTTAAGAAAAAGTTAGATTTTTAAGAAAAAGTTAGGTTTTTAAGAAAAAGTTAGTTTTGGTATAAGTTAGGTTTTTTCAAAAAAGTTAGTTTTGGTATAAGTTAGGTTTTTGAGAAAAAGTTAGTTTTGGTATAAGTTAGGTTTTTTCGAAAAAGTTAGTTTTGGTATAAGTTAGGTTTTTTCGAAAAAGTTAGTTTTGGTATAAGTTAGGTTTTTTAGAAAAAGTTAGTTTTGGTATAAGTTAGGTTTTTTCGAAAAAGTTAGTTTTGGTATAAGTTAGGTTTTTAAGAAAAAGTTAGTTTTGGTATAAGTTAGGTTTTTTCGAAAAAGTTAGTTTTGGTATAAATTAGGTTTTTTCGAAAAAGTTAGTTTTGGTATAAGTTAGGTTTTTTTAGAAAAAGTTAGTTTTGGTATAAGTTAGGTTTTTAAGAAAAAGTTAGTTTTGGTATAAGTTAGGTTTTTTCGAAAAAGTTAGTTTTGGTATAAGTTAGGTTTTTATGAAAAAGTTAGGTTTTTTCGAAAAAGTTAGTTTTGGTATAAGTTAGGTTTTTATGAAAAAGTTAGTTTTGGTATAAGTTAGGTTTTTTCGAAAAAGTTAGTTTTGGTATAAGTTATTTTTTTGAGAAAAAGTTAGTTTTGGTATAAGTTAGGTTTTTAAGAAAAAGTTAGTTTTGGTATAAGTTAGGTTTTTTCGAAAAAGTTAGTTTTGGTATAAGTTAGGTTTTTTCGAAAAAGTTAGTTTTGGTATAAGTTAGGTTTTTAAGAAAAAGTTAGTTTTGGTATAAGTTAGGTTTTTAAGAAAAAGTTAGTTTTGGTATAAGTAAGGTTTTTTCGAAAAAGTTAGTTTTGGTATAAGTTAGGTTTTTTAGAAAAAGTTAGTTTTGGTATAAGTTAGGTTTTTTCGAAAAAGTTAGTTTTGGTATAAGTTAGGTTTTTATGAAAAAGTTAGGTTTTTTCGAAAAAGTTAGTTTTGGTAAAAGTTAGGTTTTTAAGAAAAAGTTAGTTTTGGTATAAGTTAGGTTTTTTAGAAAAAGTTAGTTTTGGTATAAGTTAGGTTTTTTAGAAAAAGTTAGTTTTGGTATAAGTAAGGTTTTTTCGAAAAAGTTAGTTTTGGTATAAGTTAGGTTTTTTCGAAAAAGTTAGTTTTGGTATAAATTAGGTTTTTTCTAAAAAGTTAGTTTTGGTATAAGTTAGGTTTTTAAGAAAAAGTTAGTTTTGGTATAAGTTAGGTTTTTAAGAAAAAGTTAGTTTTGGTATAAGTTAGGTTTTTTCGAAAAAGTTAGTTTTGGTATAAGTTAGGTTTTTATGAAAAAGTTAGGTTTTTAAGAAAAAGTTAGTTTTGGTATAAGTTAGGTTTTTTCGAAAAAGTTAGTTTTGGTATAAGTTAGATTTTTATGAAAAAGTTAGGTTTTTTCTTAAAAGTTAGTTTTGGTATAAGTTAGGTTTTTAAGAAAAAGTTAGTTTTGGTATAAGTTAGGTTTTTATGAAAAAGTTAGGTTTTTTCGAAAAAGTTAGTTTTGGTAAAAGTTAGGTTTTTTCGAAAAAGTAAGGTTTTTTAGAAAAAGTTAGTTTTGGTATAAGTTAGGTTTTTTCGAAAAAGTTAGTTTTGGTATAAGTTAGGTTTTTAAGAAAAAGTTAGTTTTGGTATAAATTAGGTTTTTTCGAAAAAGTTAGTTTTGGTATAAGTTAGGTTTTTGAGAAAAAGTTAGTTTTGGTAAGAAGAAGAAAAAGTTAGTTTTGGTATAAGTTAGGTTTTTATGAAAAAGTTAGGTTTTTTCGAAAAAGTTAGTTTTGGTATAAGTTAGGTTTTTAAGAAAAAGTTAGTTTTGGTATAAGTTATTTTTTTTCGAAAAAGTTAGTTTTGGTATAAGTTAGGTTTTTAAGAAAAAGTTAGTTTTGGTATAAGTTAGGTTTTTTCGAAAAAGTTAGTTTTGGTATAAGTTAGGTTTTTTCGAAAAAGTTAGTTTTGGTATAAGTTAGGTTTTTAAGAAAAAGTTAGTTTTGGTATAAGTTATTTTTTTTCGAAAAAGTTAGTTTTGGTATAAGTTAGGTTTTTAAGAAAAAGTTAGTTTTGGTATAAGTTAGGTTTTTATGAAAAAGTTAGGGTTTTTTCGAAAAAGTTAGTTTTGGTATAAGTTAGGTTTTTAAGAAAAAGTTAGTTTTGGTATAAGTTATTTTTTTTCGAAAAAGTTAGTTTTGGTTTAAGTTAGGTTTTTAAGAAAAAGTTAGTTTTGGTATAAGTTAGGTTTTTTCGAAAAAGTTAGTTTTGGTATAAGTTAGGTTTTTAAGAAAAAGTTAGTTTTGGTATAAGTTAGGTTTTTTCGAAAAAGTTAGTTTTGGTATAAGTTAGGTTTTTTCGAAAAAGTTAGTTTTGGTATAAGTTGGGTTTTTTCTTAAAAGTTAGTTTTGGTATAAGTTAGGTTTTTAAGAAAAAGTTAGTTTTGGTATAAGTTAGGTTTTTTCGAAAAAGTTAGTTTTGGTATAAGTTAGGTTTTTAAGAAAAAGTTAGTTTTGGTATAAGTTAGGTTTTTTCGAAAAAGTTAGTTTTGGTATAAGTTAGGTTTTTAAGAAAAAGTTAGTTTTGGTATAAGTTATTTTTTTTTCGAAAAAGTTAGTTTTGGTATAAGTTAGGTTTTTAAGAAAAAGTTAGTTTTGGTATAAGTTAGGTTTTTATGAAAAAGTTAGGTTTTTTCGAAAAAGTTAGTTTTGGTATAAGTTATTTTTTTTCGAAAAAGTTAGTTTTGGTATAAGTTAGGTTTTTAAGAAAAAGTTAGTTTTGGTATAAGTTAGGTTTTTTCGAAAAAGTTAGTTTTGGTATAAGTTAGGTTTTTTCGAAAAAGTTAGTTTTGGTAAAAGTAAGGTTTTTTAGAAAAAGTTAGTTTTGGTATAAGTTAGGTTTTTTCGAAAAAGTTAGTTTTGGTATAAGTTAGGTTTTTTCGAAAAAGTTAGTTTTGGTATAAGTTGGGTTTTTTCTTAAAAGTTAGTTTTGGTATAAGTTAGGTTTTTAAGAAAAAGTTAGTTTTGGTATAAGTTAGGTTTTTTCGAAAAAGTTAGTTTTGGTATAAATTAGGTTTTTTCGAAAAAGTTAGTTTTGGTATAAGTTAGGTTTTTATGAAAAAGTTAGTTTTGGTATAAGTTAGGTTTTTTCGAAAAAGTTAGTTTTGGTATAAGTTAGGTTTTTTCGAAAAAGTTAGTTTTGGTATAAGTTAGGTTTTTAAGAAAAAGTTAGTTTTGGTAAAAGTAAGGTTTTTTGGAAAAAGTTAGTTTTGGTATAAGTTAGGTTTTTTCGAAAAAGTTAGTTTTGGTATAAGTTAGGTTTTTTCGAAAAAGTTAGTTTTGGTATAAGTTGGGTTTTTTCTTAAAAGTTAGTTTTGGTATAAGTTAGGTTTTTTCGAAAAAGTTAGTTTTGGTATAAGTTAGGTTTTTAAGAAAAAGTTAGTTTTGGTAAAAGTAAGGTTTTTTGGAAAAAGTTAGTTTTGGTATAAGTTAGGTTTTTTCGAAAAAGTTAGTTTTGGTATAAGTTAGGTTTTTTCGAAAAAGTTAGTTTTGGTATAAGTTGGGTTTTTTCTTAAAAGTTAGTTTTGGTATAAGTTAGGTTTTTAAGAAAAAGTTAGTTTTGGTATAAGTTAGGTTTTTATGAAAAAGTTAGGTTTTTTCGAAAAAGTTAGTTTTGGTATAAGTTATTTTTTTTCGAAAAAGTTAGTTTTGGTATAAGTTAGGTTTTTAAGAAAAAGTTAGTTTTGGTAAAAGTAAGGTTTTTTGGAAAAAGTTAGTTTTGGTATAAGTTAGGTTTTTTCGAAAAAGTTAGTTTTGGTATAAGTTAGGTTTTTTCGAAAAAGTTAGTTTTGGTATAAGTTGGGTTTTTTCTTAAAAGTTAGTTTTGGTATAAGTTAGGTTTTTAAGAAAAAGTTAGTTTTGGTATAAGTTAGGTTTTTTCGAAAAAGTTAGTTTTGGTATAAGTTAGGTTTTTAAGAAAAAGTTAGTTTTGGTATAAGTTAGGTTTTTTCGAAAAAGTTAGTTTTGGTATAAGTTAGGTTTTTAAGAAAAAGTTAGTTTTGGTATAAGTTAGGTTTTTTCGAAAAAGTTAGTTTTGGTATAAGTTAGGTTTTTAAGAAAAAGTTAGTTTTGGTATAAGTTATTTTTTTTCGAAAAAGTTAGTTTTGGTATATGTTAGGTTTTTAAGAAAAAGTTAGTTTTGGTATAAGTTAGGTTTTTTCGAAAAAGTTAGTTTTGGTATAAGTTAGGTTTTTTCGAAAAAGTTAGTTTTGGTAAAAGTAAGGTTTTTTAGAAAAAGTTAGTTTTGGTATAAGTTAGGTTTTTTCGAAAAAGTTAGTTTTGGTATAAGTTAGGTTTTTTTCGAAAAAGTTAGTTTTGGTATAAGTTGGGTTTTTTCTTAAAAGTTAGTTTTGGTATAAGTTAGGTTTTTAAGAAAAAGTTAGTTTTGGTATAAGTTAGGTTTTTAAGAAAAAGTTAGTTTTGGTATAAGTTAGGTTTTTTCGAAAAAGTTAGTTTTGGTATAAGTTAGGTTGTTATGAGAAAGTTAGGTTTTTTCGAAAAAGTTAGTTTTGGTACAAGTTAGGTTTTTTCGAAAAAGTTAGTTTTGGTATAAGTTAGGTTTTTTCGAAAAAGTTAGTTTTGGTATAAGTTAGGTTTTTAAGAAAAAGTTAGGTTTTTAAGAAAAAGTTAGTTTTGGTATAAGTTAGGTTTTTAAGAAAAAGTTAGTTTTGGTATAAGTTAGGTTTTTTCGAAAAAGTTAGTTTTGGTATAAGTTAGGTTTTTTCGAAAAAGTAAGGTTTTTAAGAAAAAGTTAGTTTTGGTATAAGTTAGGTTTTTTCGAAAAAGTTAGTTTTGGTATAAATTAGGTTTTTTTCGAAAAAGTTAGTTTTGGCATAAGTTAGGTTTTTTCGAAAAAGTTAGTTTTGGTATAAGTTAGGTTTTTAAGAAAAAGTTAGGTTTTTAAGAAAAAAGTTAGTTTTGGTATAAGTTAGGTTTTTTCGAAAAAGTTAGTTTTGGTATAAGTTAGGTTTTTTTCGAAAAAGTTAGTTTTGGTATAAGTTAGGTTTTTTCGAAAAAGTTAGTTTTGGTATAAGTTAGGTTTTTAAGAAAAAGTTAGTTTTGGTATAAGTTAGGTTTTTTCGAAAAAGTTAGTTTTGGTATAAGTTAGGTTTTTAAGAAAAAGTTAGTTTTGGTATAAGTTATTTTTTTTCGAAAAAGTTAGTTTTGGTACAAGTTAGGTTTTTAAGAAAAAGTTAGTTTTGGTATAAGTTAGGTTTTTTATGAAAAAGTTAGGTTTTTTTCGAAAAAGTTAGTTTTGGTATAAGTTAGGTTTTTAAGAAAAAGTTAGTTTTGGTATAAGTTAGGTTTTTTCGAAAAAAATAGTTTTGGTATAAGTTAGGTTTTTTCGAAAAAGTTAGTTTTGGTATAAGTTGGGTTTTTTCTTAAAAGTTAGTTTTGGTATAAGTTAGGTTTTTAAGAAAAAGTTAGTTTTGGTATAAGTTA
This sequence comes from Anopheles funestus, assembly GCF_943734845.2. Taxonomy (NCBI): domain Eukaryota; kingdom Metazoa; phylum Arthropoda; class Insecta; order Diptera; family Culicidae; genus Anopheles; species Anopheles funestus. The sequence goes on along the minus strand of NW_026045245.1, from coordinate 272 downwards.
GGTTTTTAAGAAAAAAGTTAGTTTTGGTATAAGTTAGGTTTTTTTAGAAAAAGTTAGTTTTGGTATAAGTTAGGTTTTTCGAAAAAGTTAGTTTTGGTATAAGTTAGGTTTTTAAGAAAAAGTTAGTTTTGGTATAAGTTATTTTTTTTTTCGAAAAAGTTAGTTTTGGTATAAGTTAGGTTTTTAAGAAAAAGTTAGTTTTGGTATAAGTTAGGTTTTTTCGAAAAAGTTAGTTTTGGTATAAGTTAGGTTTTTGAGAAAAAGTTAGTTTT
>NW_026045244.1:0-24149 GCF_943734845.2 Anopheles funestus | reverse complement strand
CATCATCTTTGGTTGCAAACTTCCAGTTTCCACCAACTTTGACCAAAAACATCTACTTGGACCGAAATCATCATCTTTGGTTGCAAACTTCCAGTTTCCACCAACTTTGACCAAAAACATCTACTTTGACCGAAAACATCAACTTTAGTCGCAAACCTCGAGTTTCCACCAACTTTGACCAAAAACATCAACTTTGACCGAAATCATCATCTTTGGTTGCAAACTTCCAGGTTCCACCAACTTTGACCAAAAACATCTACTTTGACCGAAAACATCAACTTTAGTCGCAAACCTCGAGTTTCCACCAACTTTGACCAAAAACATCAACTTTGACCGAAATCATCATCTTTGGTTGCAAACCTCCAGTTTCCACCAACTTTGACCAAAAACATCAACTTTGACCGAAAACATCAACTTTAGTCGCAAACCTCGAGTTTCCACCAACTTTGACCAAAAACATCTACTTTGACCGAAAACATCATCTTTGGTTGCAAACTTCCAGTTTCCACCAACTTTGACCAAAAACATCAACTTTGACCGAAATCATCATCTTTGGTTGCAAACTTCCAGTTTCCACCAACTTTGACCAAAAACATCTACTTTGACCGAAAACATCAACTTTAGTCGCAAACCTCGAGTTTCCACCAACTTTGACCAAAAACATCAACTTTGACCGAAATCATCATCTTTGGTTGCAAACTTCCAGTTTCCACCAACTTTGACCAAAAACATCTACTTTGACCGAAATCATCATCTTTGGTTGCAAACTTCCAGTTTCCACCAACTTTGACCAAAAACATCTACTTTGACCGAAATCATCAACTTTGGTCGCAAACTTCAAGTTTCCACCAACTTTGACCAAAAACATCTACTTTGACCGAAATCATCATCTTTGGTTGCAAACTTCCAGTTTCCACCAACTTTGACCAAAAACATCTACTTTGACCGAAAACATCAACTTTAGTCGCAAACCTCGAGTTTCCACCAACTTTGACCAAAAACATCAACTTTGACCGAAATCATCATCTTTGGTTGCAAACTTCCAGTTTCCACCAACTTTGACCAAAAACATCTACTTTGACCGAAAACATCAACTTTAGTCGCAAACCTCGAGTTTCCACCAACTTTGACCAAAAACATCAACTTTGACCGAAATCATCATCTTTGGTTGCAAACCTCCAGTTTCCACCAACTTTGACCAAAAACATCAACTTTGACCGAAAACGTCAACTTTAGTCGCAAACCTCGAGTTTCCACCAACTTTGACCAAAAACATCAACTTTGACCGAAATCATCATCTTTGGTTGCAAACTTCCAGTTTCTACCAACTTTGACCAAAAACAGCTACTTTGACCGAAATCATCAACTTTGGTCGCAAACTTCAAGTTTCCACCAACTTTGACCAAAAACAACTACTTTGACCGAAATCATCATCTTTGGTTGCAAACTTCCAGTTTCCACCAACTTTGACCAAAAACATCAACTTTGACCGAAATCATCATCTTTGGTTGCAAACTTCCAGTTTCCACCAACTTTGACCAAAAACATCTACTTTGACCGAAATCATCAACTTTGGTCGCAAACTTCAAGTTTCCACCAACTTTGACCAAAAACATCTACTTGGACCGAAATCATCATCTTTGGTTGCAAACTTCCAGTTTCCACCAACTTTGACCAAAAACATCTACTTTGACCGAAAACATCAACTTTAGTCGCAAACCTCGAGTTTCCACCAACTTTGACCAAAAACATCAACTTTGACCGAAATCATCATCTTTGGTTGCAATTTTCCAGTTTCCACCAACTTTGACCAAAAACATCTACTTTGACCGAAAACATCAACTTTAGTCGCAAACCTCGAGTTTCCACCAACTTTGACCAAAAACATCAACTTTGACCGAAATCATCATCTTTGGTTGCAAACCTCCAGTTTCCACCAACTTTGACCAAAAACATCAACTTTGACCGAAAACATCAACTTTAGTCGCAAACCTCGAGTTTCCACCAACTTTGACCAAAAACATCTACTTTGACCGAAAACATCATCTTTGGTTGCAAACTTCCAGTTTCCACCAACTTTGACCAAAAACATCAACTTTGACCGAAATCATCATCTTTGGTTGCAAACTTCCAGTTTCCACCAACTTTGACCAAAAACATCTACTTTGACCGAAAACATCAACTTTAGTCGCAAACCTCGAGTTTCCACCAACTTTGACCAAAAACATCAACTTTGACCGAAATCATCATCTTTGGTTGCAAACTTCCAGTTTCCACCAACTTTGACCAAAAACATCTACTTTGACCGAAATCATCATCTTTGGTTGCAAACTTCCAGTTTCCACCAACTTTGACCAAAAACATCTACTTTGACCGAAATCATCATCTTTGGTTGCAAACTTCCAGTTTCCACCAACTTTGACCAAAAACATCTACTTTGACCGAAATCATCATCTTTGGTTGCAAACTTCCAGTTTCCACCAGCTTTGACCAAAAACATCTACTTTGACCGAAATCATCATCTTTGGTTGCAAACTTCCAGTTTCCACCAACTTTGACCAAAAACATCAACTTTGACCGAAATTATCATCTTTGGTTGCAAACCTCCAGTTTCCACCAACTTTGACCAAAAACATCAACTTTGACCGAAAACATCAACTTTAGTCGCAAACCTCGAGTTTCCACCAACTTTGACCAAAAACATCTACTTTGACCGAAAACATCATCTTTGGTTGCAAACTTCCAGTTTCCACCAACTTTGACCAAAAACATCTACTTTGACCGAAAACATCAACTTTGGTCGCAAACTTCAAGTTTCCACCAACTTTGACCAAAAACATCAACTTTGACCGAAATCATCATCTTTGGTTGCAAACTTCCAGTTTCCACCAACTTTGACCAAAAACATCAACTTTGACCGAAAACATCAACTTTAGTCGCAACCCTCGAGTTTCCACCAACTTTGACCAAAAACATCAACTTTGACCGAAATCATCATCTTTGGTTGCAAACTTCCAGTTTCTACCAACTTTGACCAAAAACAGCTACTTTGACCGAAATCATCAACTTTGGTCGCAAACTTCAAGTTTCCACCAACTTTGACCAAAAACAACTACTTTGACCGAAATCATCATCTTTGGTTGCAAACTTCCAGTTTCCACCAACTTTGACCAAAAACATCAACTTTGACCGAAATCATCATCTTGGTTGCAAACTTCCAGTTTCCACCAACTTTGACCAAAACATCTACTTTGACCGAAATCATCAACTTTGGTCGCAAACTTCAAGTTTCCACCAACTTTGACCAAAAACATCTACTTTGACCGAAATCATCATCTTTGGTTGCAAACTTCCAGTTTCCACCAACTTTGACCAAAAACATCTACTTTGACCGAAAACATCAACTTTAGTCGCAAACCTCGAGTTTCCACCAACTTTGACCAAAAACATCAACTTTGACCGAAATCATCATCTTTGGTTGCAAACTTCCAGTTTCCACCAACTTTGACCAAAAACATCTACTTTGACCGAAAATATCAACTTTAGTCGCAAACCTCGAGTTTCCACCAACTTTGACCAAAAACATCAACTTTGACCGAAATCATCATCTTTGGTTGCAAACCTCCAGTTTCCACCAACTTTGACCAAAAACATCAACTTTGACCGAAAACATCAACTTTAGTCGCAAACCTCGAGTTTCCACCAACTTTGACCAAAAACATCTACTTTGACCGAAAACATCATCTTTGGTTGCAAACTTCCAGTTTCCACCAACTTTGACCAAAAACATCAACTTTGACCGAAATCATCATCTTTGGTTGCAAACTTCCAGTTTCCACCAACTTTGACCAAAAACATCTACTTTGACCGAAATCATCATCTTTGGTTGCAAACTTCCAGTTTCCACCAACTTTGACCAAAAACATCTACTTTGACCGAAATCATCATCTTTGGTTGCAAACTTCCAGTTTCCACCAACTTTGACCAAAAACATCTACTTTGACCGAAATCATCATCTTTGGTTGCAAACTTCCAGTTTCCACCAACTTTGACCAAAAACATCTACTTTGACCGAAATCATCATCTTTGGTTGCAAACTTCCAGTTTCCACCAACTTTGACCAAAAACAGCTACTTTGACCGAAATCATCAACTTTGGTCGCAAACTTCAAGTTTCCACCAACTTTGACCAAAAACATCTACTTTGACCGAAATCATCATCTTTGGTTGCAAACTTCCAGTTTCCACCAGCTTTGACCAAAAACATCAACTTTGTCCGAAAACATCAACTTTGGTCGCAAACTTCAAGTTTCCACCAACTTTGACCAAAAACATCTACTTTGACCGAAATCATCATCTTTGGTTGCAAACTTCCAGTTTCCACCAACTTTGACCAAAAACATCTACTTTGACCGAAATCATCATCTTTGGTTGCAAACTTCCAGTTTCCACCAACTTTGACCAAAAACATCAACTTTGACCGAAATCATCATCTTTGGTTGCAAACTTCCAGTTTCCACCAACTTTGACCAAAAACAGCTACTTTGACCGAAATCATCAACTTTGGTCGCAAACTTCAAGTTTCCACCAACTTTGACCAAAAACATCTACTTTGACCGAAATCATCATCTTTGGTTGCAAACTTCCAGTTTCCACCAACTTTGACCAAAAACATCTACTTTGACCGAAATCATCATCTTTGGTTGCAAACTTCCAGTTTCCACCAACTTTGACCAAAAACATCTACTTTGACCGAAATCATCATCTTTGGTTGCAAACTTCCAGTTTCCACCAACTTTGACCAAAAACAGCTACTTTGACCGAAATCATCAACTTTGGTCGCAAACTTCGAATTTCCACCAACTTTGACCAAAAACATCTACTTTGACCGAAATCATCATCTTTGGTTGCAAACTTCCAGTTTCCACCAACTTTGACCAAAAACATCAACTTCGACCGAAAACATCAACTTTGGTCGCAAACTTCAAGTTTCCACCAACTTTGACCAAAAACATCTACTTTGACCGAAATCATCATCTTTGGTTGCAAACTTCCAGTTTCCACCAACTTTGACCAAAAACATCTACTTTGACCGAAATCATCATCTTTGGTTGCAAACTTCCAGTTTCCACCAACTTTGACCAAAAACATCTACTTTGACCGAAATCATCATCTTTGGTTGCAAACTTCCAGTTTCCACCAACTTTGACCAAAAACAGCTACTTTGACCGAAATCATCAACTTTGGTCGCAAACTTCAAGTTTCCACCAACTTTGACCAAAAACAGCTACTTTGACCGAAATCATCATCTTTGGTTGCAAACTTCCAGTTTCCACCAACTTTGACCAAAAACATCAACTTTGACCGAAATCATCATCTTTGGTTGCAAACTTCCAGTTTCCACCAACTTTGACCAAAAACCTCAACTTTGACCGAAAACAGAAACTTTAGTCGCAAACCTCGAGTTTCCACCAACTTTGACCAAAAACATCTACTTTGACCGAAATCATCATCTTTGGTTGCAAACTTCCAGTTTCCACCAACTTTGACCAAAAACATCAACTTTGACCGAAATCATCATCTTTGGTTGCAAACTTCCAGTTTCCACCAACTTTGACCAAAAACATCAACTGTAGCAGATAATATCTAATCTGCTATACAGCTAGTATTAAAGTAACAGCTATTACAGAAATCAGACTTTGGGATCGGTATTTAAGAAATAGACAACACAAGTATGCAACCCAAATTTATAATGACCCACATAAAGTAAATGAGTCCAATGCAAGTAGGCTACATACATGTGCTGCGTAAGCATTGGCCACAACCATTGGAAACGTCAACAGGTAGAACCCGGATGATTATTTAATAACACCAAATCAAAAATCAAAACTGATCCGCGCAGCGAAGCCCAAAATTGTTTACGAGGCAAAACATGTCCACGCTATGACAAAAGCGTTTAAGCGCAAGAAAGTAGGTCAACCCGCGAGGCTCCGCCCAAGAACGACAAAGGCGTCAAACTTAAGCATACTTTTAGAATGATATATAATAAAGTACCGGGCCAAAGTAAGACAGACTTAATCTGGACTTGGCATAGAACGTAACCAATCTGTGTCCGTTTATTTCCAGACCATTGAGTAACGTCTCAATGTGTCCAACGTTCGTAAAGTCAGTAAGATATATCCGCGCTTCACTAATTTTCACCAAGTGATGGAACGGGAAGAAAGTCCGATGATAAGATAGGTGACAAAACAGGTAAAGTCAAAGCCTGTTACATGGCGACCGTGATTTCAATCGGCAATCTTCGGATGCGTGAACAGCGAGTGTTTGAAAAAAAGAAAAAAGTGCAGTTATGGCCACGTTAAAAATTAATTCGACGGCTAGCTAAAAAGTGCATCGTGTAATCAACAAATTGACCAGCGAACTAAGCAATATGCATCGAAGTGTTATTTCATTTTTGAAAACTGATCCCAAGTGGAAAATTCTCGTGACCGATGGATGAAAAAAAGAGACAAATATTTGCGCCAAACGTGATATGTGATGATTAACTACGCAAAAATGAAAAGTGGTGCATATTATAAAGAAAACATTAAATGAGTGAAAAGTTGTAAAAAGTAAAGCAAATTAAAATGCAAGTGAAGTGAAAATGCATCCAAAGAAGTAGTTCGAACGAAGATCGATATTTAACGATCATAAAGCACCTAGAGTAATACAACGAACTATACTTGAGATAGGAATTTTAAAGCAAACTCCAATACAATTTTGTATCAAATATTCAAGCAACAAAGTCGTTTATTATAATCCACGAATCGAACAGTGAAAGCATCAGTTATGCTCAGTGTCGGAAAATTATTCGCTTTATAACTGATTAACTACGATGCTAAAGAATCATAACACGAAAGTGATAATAGTTCAGCAAAGTAAAAAAAAAGTGAGAAGAAATTCACAAAAACAGTTCAGTTTCAAGACATAGTGGAAGGCGAGACCACGGATCACAAATGTTGACCGGCGAGATCCCAAGAGACAGGAGTCTCCAACGTGGAAGATATCGAAGAGGAACCTCATGAAAAATGCTTGCGGACAGTAGTCGCATCGTGATGACTAATGGACAGGAGTTCCAACAAAGATGTCAATCGGCAGAAGTACCAACGAAAGAGGCAACATACGCATGAAAATCTTCAAAGTGCACAATGACAGATAAGTAATACGTCAATGATGTCTTAAAATGAACCATGAGAGAAAAAAAAATGGATAACGAACTACCTAACAATCAGGTTAAAGAAAACTTTACCTCGAAAAACTTAAAACCAATATACAAGAAAAGATGAACTCTAACAAAAGAAACAGGAGGAATAGACAGGGATTGATCACCCCACAGTCTGTGAGGCAAATAAAGCTTCAGAAGTCAAAAAAAAAAAATACTTCTTAAAATGATAAACGGCCAAAACAAAGAATAAACTCGAGATAGTGGTATATAACCACAATTATAATAAAGCGCTAGGAATCACCGATATTCCATTACATAAAAATGCGAAGTCAAGCCAAACACTAGAGTTTGCGCTGCATCAAGTATGCCTAATCGCGAGGAAATATAACAGAAACAAGCTAGCTCTATCAACAAATGATAGCATATTCAAGTATTATTCCCTGCAGACAATCAAAGAAATAGCAAATAAAGCTATATCCGATAGTGAAATTGTCGTATATACTCCGCCCAGGTGGATAGAATCGCAGGATGAAAGGCTAAGAATAATCTCGGATTATCATGTGACCCCTTCGGGAGGACACATAGGCCAATATCGATTGTATAGCAAATTAAAAGAAAAATATAACTGGAAGCATATGAAGACGGATATCCGCAAATTCATACAAAAATGTCAAGCATGCATAACGAATAAAACGACAAGACATACGAAAGAAGAAACAGTTGTGACGACAACTCCTTCAAAACCATTTGACGTAATAGCAATAGATACAGTAGGACCACTACCTAAAACAAATAATAACAATAGATACGCTGTAACAATTCAGTGTGAACTAACCAAGTATATATTAATAATACCCATTTACAACAAAGAAGCTAACACAATAGCAAAAGCATTGGTAGAAAACTTCATACTAACATTTGGAAATTTTGTAGAACTAAAATCAGATCAAGGTTTGGAATACAACAACGAAGTGTTGAGGAAAATTTCCGAAATTCTCAAAATTAAACAATCATTTGCTACAGCATATCACCCACAAACAATAGGAGCGTTAGAAAGAAATCATAGAAGCCTAAACGAATATCTAAGGAGTTACACTAATGAACACCACGATGATTGGGATCAATGGACAAAATTCTATGAATTTGTTTACAATACCACAATGCACACAGCTACAGGATATACACCTTACGAACTAGTTTTCGGAAGACAAGCTAATTTACCACAAGATATATACAAAACAAAAATAGATCCAGTCTACAATATAGAACAATACTATAACGAAATGAAATTCAAATTACAGAAATCCAACGAAACAGCTAGAAATAACTTAATTAAATCAAAATTCAGGACACAAAGCGTACTAAACCAAAATATTAACCCTAGTAATGTTAAATTAGGAGACCAAGTATACCTTACAAACGAAAACAGAAGAAAGTTAGACCCAGTATACATTGGACCATTCACAATTATAGACATCAATGACACAAACTGCGTTATCAGACATAACATAACAGACAAAGAAACAACAGTACATAAAAACAGAATAAAAACGCAACTGTAAAGAATAATGTCATTCTTTTCAAGTCATAACATTATTCTCCTAAAGAGGGGAGGTGTAGCAGATAATATATAATCTGCTATACAGCTAGTATTAAAGTAACAGCTATTACAGAAATCAGACTTTGGGATCGGTATTTAAGAAATAGACAACACAAGTATGCAACCCAAATTTATAATGACCCACATAAAGTAAATGAGTCCAATGCAAGTAGGCTACATACATGTGCTGCGTAAGCATTGGCCACAACCATTGGAAACGTCAACAGGTAGAACCCGGATGATTATTTAATAACACCAAATCAAAAATCAAAACTGATCCGCGCAGCGAAGCCCAAAATTGTTTACGAGGCAAAACATGTCCACGCTATGACAAAAGCGTTTAAGCGCAAGAAAGTAGGTCAACCCGCGAGGCTCCGCCCAAGAACGACAAAGGCGTCAAACTTAAGCATACTTTTAGAATGATATATAATAAAGTACCGGGCCAAAGTAAGACAGACTTAATCTGGACTTGGCATAGAACGTAACCAATCTGTGTCCGTTTATTTCCAGACCATTGAGTAACGTCTCAATGTGTCCAACGTTCGTAAAGTCAGTAAGATATATCCGCGCTTCACTAATTTCCACCAAGTGATGGAACGGGAAGAAAGTCCGATGATAAGATAGGTGACAAAACAGGTAAAGTCAAAGCCTGTTACATGGCGACCGTGATTTCAATCGGCAATCTTCGGATGCGTGAACAGCGAGTGTTTGAAAAAAAGAAAAAAGTGCAGTTATGGCCACGTTAAAAATTAATTCGACGGCTAGCTAAAAAGTGCATCGTGTAATCAACAAATTGACCAGCGAACTAAGCAATATGCATCGAAGTGTTATTTCATTTTTGAAAACTGATCCCAAGTGGAAAATTCTCGTGACCGATGGATGAAAAAAAGAGACAAATATTTGCGCCAAACGTGATATGTGATGATTAACTACGCAAAAATGAAAAGTGGTGCATATTATAAAGAAAACATTAAATGAGTGAAAAGTTGTAAAAAGTAAAGCAAATTAAAATGCAAGTGAAGTGAAAATGCATCCAAAGAAGTAGTTCGAACGAAGATCGATATTTAACGATCATAAAGCACCTAGAGTAATACAACGAACTATACTTGAGATAGGAATTTTAAAGCAAACTCCAATACAATTTTGTATCAAATATTCAAGCAACAAAGTCGTTTATTATAATCCACGAATCGAACAGTGAAAGCATCAGTTATGCTCAGTGTCGGAAAATTATTCGCTTTATAACTGATTAACTACGATGCTAAAGAATCATAACACGAAAGTGATAATAGTTCAGCAAAGTAAAAAAAAAGTGAGAAGAAATTCACAAAAACAGTTCAGTTTCAAGACATAGTGGAAGGCGAGACCACGGATCACAAATGTTGACCGGCGAGATCCCAAGAGACAGGAGTCTCCAACGTGGAAGATATCGAAGAGGAACCTCATGAAAAATGCTTGCGGACAGTAGTCGCATCGTGATGACTAATGGACAGGAGTTCCAACAAAGATGTCAATCGGCAGAAGTACCAACGAAAGAGGCAACATACGCATGAAAATCTTCAAAGTGCACAATGACAGATAAGTAATACGTCAATGATGTCTTAAAATGAACCATGAGAGAAAAAAAAATGGATAACGAACTACCTAACAATCAGGTTAAAGAAAACTTTACCTCGAAAAACTTAAAACCAATATACAAGAAAAGATGAACTCTAACAAAAGAAACAGGAGGAATAGACAGGGATTGATCACCCCACAGTCTGTGAGGCAAATAAAGCTTCAGAAGTCAAAAAAAAAAAAATACTTCTTAAAATGATAAACGGCCAAAACAAAGAATAAACTCGAGATAGTGGTATATAACCACAATTATAATAAAGCGCTAGGAATCACCGATATTCCATTACATAAAAATGCGAAGTCAAGCCAAACACTAGAGTTTGCGCTGCATCAAGTATGCCTAATCGCGAAGAAATATAACAGAAACAAGCTAGCTCTATCAACAAATGATAGCATATTCAAGTATTATTCCCTGCAGACAATCAAAGAAATAGCAAATAAAGCTATATCCGATAGTGAAATTGTCGTATATACTCCGCCCAGGTGGATAGAATCGCAGGATGAAAGGCTAAGAATAATCTCGGATTATCATGTGACCCCTTCGGGAGGACACATAGGCCAATATCGATTGTATAGCAAATTAAAAGAAAAATATAACTGGAAGCATATGAAGACAGATATCCGCAAATTCATACAAAAATGTCAAGCATGCATAACGAATAAAACGACAAGACATACGAAAGAAGAAACAGTTGTGACGACAACTCCTTCAAAACCATTTGACGTAATAGCAATAGATACAGTAGGACCACTACCTAAAACAAATAATAACAATAGATACGCTGTAACAATTCAGTGTGAACTAACCAAGTATATATTAATAATACCCATTTACAACAAAGAAGCTAACACAATAGCAAAAGCATTGGTAGAAAACTTCATACTAACATTTGGAAATTTTGTAGAACTAAAATCAGATCAAGGTTTGGAATACAACAACGAAGTGTTGAGGAAAATTTCCGAAATTCTCAAAATTAAACAATCATTTGCTACAGCATATCACCCACAAACAATAGGAGCGTTAGAAAGAAATCATAGAAGCCTAAACGAATATCTAAGGAGTTACACTAATGAACACCACGATGATTGGGATCAATGGACAAAATTCTATGAATTTGTTTACAATACCACAATGCACACAGCTACAGGATATACACCTTACGAACTAGTTTTCGGAAGACAAGCTAATTTACCACAAGATATATACAAAACAAAAATAGATCCAGTCTACAATATAGAACAATACTATAACGAAATGAAATTCAAATTACAGAAATCCAACGAAACAGCTAGAAATAACTTAATTAAATCAAAATTCAGGACACAAAGCGTACTAAACCAAAATATTAACCCTAGTAATGTTAAATTAGGAGACCAAGTATACCTTACAAACGAAAACAGAAGAAAGTTAGACCCAGTATACATTGGACCATTCACAATTATAGACATCAATGACACAAACTGCGTTATCAGACATAACATAACAGACAAAGAAACAACAGTACATAAAAACAGAATAAAAACGCAACTGTAAAGAATAATGTCATTCTTTTCAAGTCATAACATTATTCTCCTAAAGAGGGGAGGTGTAGCAGATAATATATAATCTGCTATACAGCTAGTATTAAAGTAACAGCTATTACAGAAATCAGACTTTGGGATCGGTATTTAAGAAATAGACAACACAAGTATGCAACCCAAATTTATAATGACCCACATAAAGTAAATGAGTCCAATGCAAGTAGGCTACATACATGTGCTGCGTAAGCATTGGCCACAACCATTGGAAACGTCAACAGGTAGAACCCGGATGATTATTTAATAACACCAAATCAAAAATCAAAACTGACCCGCGCAGCGAAGCCCAAAATTGTTTACGAGGCAAAACATGTCCACGCTATGACAAAAGCGTTTAAGCGCAAGAAAGTAGGTCAACCCGCGAGGCTCCGCCCAAGAACGACAAAGGCGTCAAACTTAAGCATACTTTTAGAATGATATATAATAAAGTACCGGGCCAAAGTAAGACAGACTTAATCTGGACTTGGCATAGAACGTAACCAATCTGTGTCCGTTTATTTCCAGACCATTGAGTAACGTCTCAATGTGTCCAACGTTCGTAAAGTCAGTAAGATATATCCGCGCTTCACTAATTTTCACCAAGTGATGGAACGGGAAGAAAGTCCGATGATAAGATAGGTGACAAAACAGGTAAAGTCAAAGCCTGTTACATGGCGACCGTGATTTCAATCGGCAATCTTCGGATGCGTGAACAGCGAGTGTTTGAAAAAAAGAAAAAAGTGCAGTTATGGCCACGTTAAAAATTAATTCGACGGCTAGCTAAAAAGTGCATCGTGTAATCAACAAATTGACCAGCGAACTAAGCAATATGCATCGAAGTGTTATTTCATTTTTGAAAACTGATCCCAAGTGGAAAATTCTCGTGACCGATGGATGAAAAAAAGAGACAAATATTTGCGCCAAACGTGATATGTGATGATTAACTACGCAAAAATGAAAAGTGGTGCATATTATAAAGAAAACATTAAATGAGTGAAAAGTTGTAAAAAGTAAAGCAAATTAAAATGCAAGTGAAGTGAAAATGCATCCAAAGAAGTAGTTCGAACGAAGATCGATATTTAACGATCATAAAGCACCTAGAGTAATACAACGAACTATACTTGAGATAGGAATTTTAAAGCAAACTCCAATACAATTTTGTATCAAATATTCAAGCAACAAAGTCGTTTATTATAATCCACGAATCGAACAGTGAAAGCATCAGTTATGCTCAGTGTCGGAAAATTATTCGCTTTATAACTGATTAACTACGATGCTAAAGAATCATAACACGAAAGTGATAATAGTTCAGCAAAGTAAAAAAACAAAAGTGAGAAGAAATTCACAAAAACAGTTCAGTTTCAAGACATAGTGGAAGGCGAGACCACGGATCACAAATGTTGACCGGCGGGATCCCAAGAGACAGGAGTCTCCAACGTGGAAGATATCGAAGAGGAACCTCATGAAAAATGCTTGCGGACAGTAGTCGCATCGTGATGACTAATGGACAGGAGTTCCAACAAAGATGTCAATCGGCAGAAGTACCAACGAAAGAGGCAACATACGCATGAAAATCTTCAAAGTGCACAATGACAGATAAGTAATACGTCAATGATGTCTTAAAATGAACCATGAGAGAAAAAAAAATGGATAACGAACTACCTAACAATCAGGTTAAAGAAAACTTTACCTCGAAAAACTTAAAACCAATATACAAGAAAAGATGAACTCTAACAAAAGAAACAGGAGGAATAGACAGGGATTGATCACCCCACAGTCTGTGAGGCAAATAAAGCTTCAGAAGTCAAAAAAAAAAAATACTTCTTAAAATGATAAACGGCCAAAACAAAGAATAAACTCGAGATAGTGGTATATAACCACAATTATAATAAAGCGCTAGGAATCACCGATATTCCATTACATAAAAATGCGAAGTCAAGCCAAACACTAGAGTTTGCGCTGCATCAAGTATGCCTAATCGCGAAGAAATATAACAGAAACAAGCTAGCTCTATCAACAAATGATAGCATATTCAAGTATTATTCCCTGCAGACAATCAAAGAAATAGCAAATAAAGCTATATCCGATAGTGAAATTGTCGTATATACTCCGCCCAGGTGGATAGAATCGCAGGATGAAAGGCTAAGAATAATCTCGGATTATCATGTGACCCCTTCGGGAGGACACATAGGCCAATATCGATTGTATAGCAAATTAAAAGAAAAATATAACTGGAAGCATATGAAGACAGATATCCGCAAATTCATACAAAAATGTCAAGCATGCATAACGAATAAAACGACAAGACATACGAAAGAAGAAACAGTTGTGACGACAACTCCTTCAAAACCATTTGACGTAATAGCAATAGATACAGTAGGACCACTACCTAAAACAAATAATAACAATAGATACGCTGTAACAATTCAGTGTGAACTAACCAAGTATATATTAATAATACCCATTTACAACAAAGAAGCTAACACAATAGCAAAAGCATTGGTAGAAAACTTCATACTAACATTTGGAAATTTTGTAGAACTAAAATCAGATCAAGGTTTGGAATACAACAACGAAGTGTTGAGGAAAATTTCCGAAATTCTCAAAATTAAACAATCATTTGCTACAGCATATCACCCACAAACAATAGGAGCGTTAGAAAGAAATCATAGAAGCCTAAACGAATATCTAAGGAGTTACACTAATGAACACCACGATGATTGGGATCAATGGACAAAATTCTATGAATTTGTTTACAATACCACAATGCACACAGCTACAGGATATACACCTTACGAACTAGTTTTCGGAAGACAAGCTAATTTACCACAAGATATATACAAAACAAAAATAGATCCAGTCTACAATATAGAACAATACTATAACGAAATGAAATTCAAATTACAGAAATCCAACGAAACAGCTAGAAATAACTTAATTAAATCAAAATTCAGGACACAAAGCGTACTAAACCAAAATATTAACCCTAGTAATGTTAAATTAGGAGACCAAGTATACCTTACAAACGAAAACAGAAGAAAGTTAGACCCAGTATACATTGGACCATTCACAATTATAGACATCAATGACACAAACTGCGTTATCAGACATAACATAACAGACAAAGAAACAACAGTACATAAAAACAGAATAAAAACGCAACTGTAAAGAATAATGTCATTCTTTTCAAGTCATAACATTATTCTCCTAAAGAGGGGAGGTGTAGCAGATAATATATAATCTGCTATACAGCTAGTATTAAAGTAACAGCTATTACAGAAATCAGACTTTGGGATCGGTATTTAAGAAATAGACAACACAAGTATGCAACCCAAATTTATAATGACCCACATAAAGTAAATGAGTCCAATGCAAGTAGGCTACATACATGTGCTGCGTAAGCATTGGCCACAACCATTGGAAACGTCAACAGGTAGAACCCGGATGATTATTTAATAACACCAAATCAAAAATCAAAACTGATCCGCGCAGCGAAGCCCAAAATTGTTTACGAGGCAAAACATGTCCACGCTATGACAAAAGCGTTTAAGCGCAAGAAAGTAGGTCAACCCGCGAGGCTCCGCCCAAGAACGACAAAGGCGTCAAACTTAAGCATACTTTTAGAATGATATATAATAAAGTACCGGGCCAAAGTAAGACAGACTTAATCTGGACTTGGCATAGAACGTAACCAATCTGTGTCCGTTTATTTCCAGACCATTGAGTAACGTCTCAATGTGTCCAACGTTCGTAAAGTCAGTAAGATATATCCGCGCTTCACTAATTTTCACCAAGTGATGGAACGGGAAGAAAGTCCGATGATAAGATAGGTGACAAAACAGGTAAAGTCAAAGCCTGTTACATGGCGACCGTGATTTCAATCGGCAATCTTCGGATGCGTGAACAGCGAGTGTTTGAAAAAAAGAAAAAAGTGCAGTTATGGCCACGTTAAAAATTAATTCGACGGCTAGCTAAAAAGTGCATCGTGTAATCAACAAATTGACCAGCGAACTAAGCAATATGCATCGAAGTGTTATTTTATTTTTGAAAACTGATCCCAAGTGGAAAATTCTCGTGACCGATGGATGAAAAAAAGAGACAAATATTTGCGCCAAACGTGATATGTGATGATTAACTACGCAAAAATGAAAAGTGGTGCATATTATAAAGAAAACATTAAATGAGTGAAAAGTTGTAAAAAGTAAAGCAAATTAAAATGCAAGTGAAGTGAAAATGCATCCAAAGAAGTAGTTCGAACGAAGATCGATATTTAACGATCATAAAGCACCTAGAGTAATACAACGAACTATACTTGAGATAGGAATTTTAAAGCAAACTCCAATACAATTTTGTATCAAATATTCAAGCAACAAAGTCGTTTATTATAATCCACGAATCGAACAGTGAAAGCATCAGTTATGCTCAGTGTCGGAAAATTATTCGCTTTATAACTGATTAACTACGATGCTAAAGAATCATAACACGAAAGTGATAATAGTTCAGCAAAGTAAAAAAAAAGTGAGAAGAAATTCACAAAAACAGTTCAGTTTCAAGACATAGTGGAAGGCGAGACCACGGATCACAAATGTTGACCGGCGAGATCCCAAGAGACAGGAGTCTCCAACGTGGAAGATATCGAAGAGGAACCTCATGAAAAATGCTTGCGGACAGTAGTCGCATCGTGATGACTAATGGACAGGAGTTCCAACAAAGATGTCAATCGGCAGAAGTACCAACGAAAGAGGCAACATACGCATGAAAATCTTCAAAGTGCACAATGACAGATAAGTAATACGTCAATGATGTCTTAAAATGAACCATGAGAGAAAAAAAAAATGGATAACGAACTACCTAACAATCAGGTTAAAGAAAACTTTACCTCGAAAAACTTAAAACCAATATACAAGAAAAGATGAACTCTAACAAAAGAAACAGGAGGAATAGACAGGGATTGATCACCCCACAGTCTGTGAGGCAAATAAAGCTTCAGAAGTCAAAAAAAAAATACTTCTTAAAATGATAAACGGCCAAAACAAAGAATAAACTCGAGATAGTGGTATATAACCACAATTATAATAAAGCGCTAGGAATCACCGATATTCCATTACATAAAAATGCGAAGTCAAGCCAAACACTAGAGTTTGCGCTGCATCAAGTATGCCTAATCGCGAAGAAATATAACAGAAACAAGCTAGCTCTATCAACAAATGATAGCATATTCAAGTATTATTCCCTGCAGACAATCAAAGAAATAGCAAATAAAGCTATATCCGATAGTGAAATTGTCGTATATACTCCGCCCAGGTGGATAGAATCGCAGGATGAAAGGCTAAGAATAATCTCGGATTATCATGTGACCCCTTCGGGAGGACACATAGGCCAATATCGATTGTATAGCAAATTAAAAGAAAAATATAACTGGAAGCATATGAAGACAGATATCCGCAAATTCATACAAAAATGTCAAGCATGCATAACGAATAAAACGATAAGACATACGAAAGAAGAAACAGTTGTGACGACAACTCCTTCAAAACCATTTGACGTAATAGCAATAGATACAGTAGGACCACTACCTAAAACAAATAATAACAATAGATACGCTGTAACAATTCAGTGTGAACTAACCAAGTATATATTAATAATACCCATTTACAACAAAGAAGCTAACACAATAGCAAAAGCATTGGTAGAAAACTTCATACTAACATTTGGAAATTTTGTAGAACTAAAATCAGATCAAGGTTTGGAATACAACAACGAAGTGTTGAGGAAAATTTCCGAAATTCTCAAAATTAAACAATCATTTGCTACAGCATATCACCCACAAACAATAGGAGCGTTAGAAAGAAATCATAGAAGCCTAAACGAATATCTAAGGAGTTACACTAATGAACACCACGATGATTGGGATCAATGGACAAAATTCTATGAATTTGTTTACAATACCACAATGCACACAGCTACAGGATATACACCTTACGAACTAGTTTTCGGAAGACAAGCTAATTTACCACAAGATATATACAAAACAAAAATAGATCCAGTCTACAATATAGAACAATACTATAACGAAATGAAATTCAAATTACAGAAATCCAACGAAACAGCTAGAAATAACTTAATTAAATCAAAATTCAGGACACAAAGCGTACTAAACCAAAATATTAACCCTAGTAATGTTAAATTAGGAGACCAAGTATACCTTACAAACGAAAACAGAAGAAAGTTAGACCCAGTATACATTGGACCATTCACAATTATAGACATCAATGACACAAACTGCGTTATCAGACATAACATAACAGACAAAGAAACAACAGTACATAAAAACAGAATAAAAACGCAACTGTAAAGAATAATGTCATTCTTTTCAAGTCATAACATTATTCTCCTAAAGAGGGGAGGTGTAGCAGATAATATCTAATCTGCTATACAGCTAGTATTAAAGTAACAGCTATTACAGAAATCAGACTTTGAGATCGGTATTTAAGAAATAGACAACACAAGTATGCAACCCAAATTTATAATGACCCACATAAAGTAAATGAGTCCAATGCAAGTAGGCTACATACATGTGCTGCGTAAGCATTGGCCACAACCATTGGAAACGTCAACAGGTAGAACCCGGATGATTATTTAATAACACCAAATCAAAAATCAAAACTGACCCGCGCAGCGAAGCCCAAAATTGTTTACGAGGCAAAACATGTCCACGCTATGACAAAAGCGTTTAAGCGCAAGAAAGTAGGTCAACCCGCGAGGCTCCGCCCAAGAACGACAAAGGCGTCAAACTTAAGCATACTTTTAGAATGATATATAATAAAGTACCGGGCCAAAGTAAGACAGACTTAATCTGGACTTGGCATAGAACGTAACCAATCTGTGTCCGTTTATTTCCAGACCATTGAGTAACGTCTCAATGTGTCCAACGTTCGTAAAGTCAGTAAGATATATCCGCGCTTCACTAATTTTCACCAAGTGATGGAACGGGAAGAAAGTCCGATGATAAGATAGGTGACAAAACAGGTAAAGTCAAAGCCTGTTACACAACTTTGACCGAAATCATCATCTTTGGTTGCAAACTTCCAGTTTCCACCAACTTTGACCAAAAACATCTACTTTGACCGAAATCATCATCTTTGGTTGCAAACTTCCAGTTTCCACCAACTTTGACCAAAAACATCTACTTTGACCGAAATCATCATCTTTGGTTGCAAACTTCCAGTTTCCACCAACTTTGACCAAAAACATCAACTTTGACCGAAATCATCATCTTTGGTTGCAAACTTCCAATTTCCACCAACTTTGACCAAAAACAGCTACTTTGACCGAAATCATCAACTTTGGTCGCAAACTTCAAGTTTCCACCAACTTTGACCAAAAACATTTACTTTGACCGAAATCATCATCTTTGGTTGCAAACTTCCAGTTTCCACCAACTTTGACCAAAAACATCAACTTTGACCGAAATCATCATCTTTGGTTGCAAACTTCCAGTTTCCACAAACTTTGACCAAAAACATCAACTTTTACCGAAATCATCATCTTTGGTTGCAAACTTCCAGTTTCCACCAACTTTGACCAAAAACTTCTACTTTGACCGAAATCATCATCTTTGGTTGCAAACTTCCAGTTTCCACCAACTTTGACCAAAAACATCTACTTTGACCGAAATCATCATATTTGGTTGCAAACTTATAGTTTCCACCAACTTTGACCAAAACCAGCTACTTTGACCGAAATCATCAACTTTGGTCGCAAACTTAAAGTTTCCACCAACTTTGACCAAAAACATCTACTTTGACCAAAAACATCAACTTTTTTCGCAAACTTCCAGTTTCCACCAACTTTCACCAAAAACATCAACTTTGACCGAAATCATCATCGTTGGTTGCAAACTTCCAGTTTCCACCAACTTTGACCAAAAACATCAACTTTGACCGAAATCATCATCTTTGGTTGCAAACTTCCAGTTTCCACCAACTTTGACCAAAAACATCAACTTTGACCGAAATCATCATCTTTGGTTACAAACTTCCAGTTTCCACCAACTATGACCAAAAACATCAACTTTGACCGAAATCATCATCTTTGGTTGCAAACTTCCAGTTTCCACCAACTTTGACCATAAACATCTACTTTGACCGAAAACATCAACTTTGGTCGCAAACCTCGAGTTTCCTCCAACTTTGACCAAAAACATCAACTTTGACCGAAATCATCATCTTTGGTTGGAAACTTCCAGTTTCCACCAACTTTGACCAAAAACATCAACTTTGACCGAAATCATCATTTTTGGTTGCAAACTTTCAGTTTCCACCAACTTTGACCAAAAACTTCTTCTATGACCGAAATCATCATCTTTGGTTGCAAACTTCCAGTTTGCACCAACTTTGACCAAAAACATCTACTTTGACCGAAATCATCATCTTTGGTTGCAAACTTCAAGTTTCCACCAACTTTGACCAAAAACAGCTACTTTGACCGAAATCATCATCTTTGGTTGCAAACTTCCAGTTTCCACCAACTTTGACCAAAAACATCAACTTTGACCGAAATCATCATCTTTGGTCGCAAACCTCGAGTTTCCACCAACTTTGACCAAAAACATCAACTTTGACCGAAATCATCATCTTTAGTTGCAAACTTCCAGTTTACAGAAACTTTGACCAAAAACATCTACTTTGACCGAAATCATCATCTTTGGTCGCAAACTTCCAGTTTCTACCAACTTTGAACAAACACGTCTTTTTTGATCGAAATCATCATCTTTGGTTGCAAACTTCCAGTTTCCACCAACTTTGACCAAAAACATCAACTTTGACCGAAATCATCATCTTTGGTCGCAAACCTCGAGTTTCCACCAACTTTGACCAAAAACATCAACTTTGACCGAAATCATCATCTTTAGTTGCAAACTTCCAGTTTACAGAAACTTTGACCAAAAACATCTACTTTGACCGAAATCATCATCTTTGGTCGCAAACTTCCAGTTTCCACCAACTTTGACCAAAAACATCTACTTTGACCGAAATCATCATCTTTGGTCGCAAACTTCCAGTTTCCACCAACTTTGACCAAAAACATCTACTTTGACCGAAATCATCATCTTTGGTTGCAAACTTCCAGTTTCCACCAACCTTGACCAAACACATCTACTTTGACCGAAATCATCATCTTTGGTTGCAAACTTCCAGTTTCCACCAACTTTGACCAAAAACTTCTACTTTGACCGAAATCATCATCTTTGGTTGCAAACTTCCAGTTTCCACCAACTTTGACCAAAAACATCAACTTTGACCGAAAACATCAACTTTGGTCGCAAACCTCGAGTTTCCACCAACTTTGACCAAAAAAATCTACTTTGACCGAAAACATCATCTTTGGTTGCAAACTTCCAGTTTCCACCAACTTTGACCGAAAACATCAACTTTGACCGAAAACATCAACTTTGGTTGCAAACCTCGAGTTTCCACCAACTTTGACCAAAAACATCAACTTTGACCGAAATCATCATCTTTGGTTGGAAACTTCCAGTTTCCACCAACTTTGACCGAAAACATCAACTTTGACCGAAAACATCAACTTTGGTTGCAAACTTCCAGTTTCCACCAACTTTGACCGAAAACATCAACTTTGACCGAAAACATCAACTTTGACCGAAATCATCAACTTTGGTCGCAAACCTCGAGTTTCCACCAACTTTGACCGAAAACATCAACTTTGACCGAAATCATCATCTTTGGTCGCAAACTTCAAGTTTCCACCAACTTTGACCAAAAACATCTACTTTGACCGAAATCATCATCTTTGGTTGCAAACATCCAGTTTCCACCAACTTTGACCAAAAACATCAACTTTGACCGAAAACATCTTTGGTTGCAAACTTCCAGTTTCCACCAACTTTGACCAAAAACATCTACTTTGACCGAAATCATCATCTTTGGTTGCAAACTTCCAGTTTCCACCAACTTTGACCGAAAACATCAACTTTGACCGAAAACATCAACTTTGGTCGCAAACCTCGAGTTTCCACCAACTTTGACCGAAAACATCAACTTTGACCGAAATCATCAACTTTGGTCGCAAACTTCAACTTTCCACCAACTTTGACCGAAAACATCAACTTTGGTCGCAAACCTCGAGTTTCCACCAACTTTGACCAAAAATATCTACTTTGACTGAAATCATCAACTTTGGTCGCAAACTTCCAGTTTCCATCAAACTTTGATCAAAAACATCAACTTTGACCGAAATCATCATCTTTGGTTGCAAACTTCCAGTTTCCACGAACTTTGACCGAAAACATCAACGTTGACCGAAAACATCAACTTTGGTCGCAAACCTCGAGTTTCCATCAACTTTGACCGAAAACATCAACTTTGACCGAAATCATCATCTTTGGTCGCAAACTTCAAGTTTCCACCAACTTTGACCAAAAACATCTACTTTGACCGAAATCAACATCTTTGATTGCAAACTTCCAGTTTCCACCAACTTTGACCGAAAACATCAACTTTGACCGAAAACATCATCTTTGGTTGCAAACTTCCAGTTTCCACCAACTTTGACCAAAAAAATCTACTTTGACCGAAAACATCATCTTTGGTTGCAAACTTCCAGTTTCCACCAACTTTGACCAAAAACATCAACTTTGACCGAAATCATCATCTTTGGTTCAAACTTCAAGTTTCCACCAACTTTGAAAAAAAACATCAACTTTGACCGAAATCATCATCTTTGGTTGCAAACTTCCAGTTTCCACCAACTTTGACTGAAAACATCAATTTTGACCGAAAACATCAACTTTGGTCGCAAACCTCGAGTTTCCACCAACTTTGACCAAAAACATCAACTATGACCGAAATCATCATCTTTGGTCGCAAACTTCAAGTTTCCACCAACTTTGACCGAAAACATCAACTTTGACCGAAAACATCAACTTTGGTCGCAAACCTCGAGTTTCCACCAACTTTGACCAAAAACATCAACTTTGACCGAAATCATCATCTTTGGTTGCAAACTTCCAGTTTCCACCAACTTTGACCGAAAACATCAACTTTGACCGAAAACATCAATTTTGGTCGCAAACCTCGAGTTTCCACCAACTTTGACCAAAAACATCTACTTTGACCGAAATCATCATCTTTGGTTGCAAACTTCCAGTTTCCACCAACTTTGACCAAAAAAATCAACTTTGACCGAAATCATCATCTTTGGTTGCAAACTTCCAGTTTCCACCAACTTTGACCAAAAACATCAACTTTGACCGAAATCATCATCTTTGGTTGCAAACTTCCAGTTTCCACCAACTTTGACCAAAAACATCTACTTTGACCGAAATCATCATCTTTGGTTGCAAACTTCCAGTTTCCACCAACTTTGACCAAAAACATCAACTTTGACCGAAATCATCATCTTTGGTTGCAAACTTCCAGTTTCCACCAACTTGACCAAAAACATCTACTTTGACCCGAAATCATTCATCTTTGGTCGCAAACTTCAAGTTTCCACCAACTTTGACCAAAACATCAACTTTGGACCGAAATCATCATCTTTGGTTGCAAACTTCCAGTTTCCACCAACTTTGACCAAAAACATCAACTTTGACCGAAAACATCAACTTTGGTCGCAAACCTCGGGTTTCCACCAACTTTGACCAAAAACATCTACTTTGACCGAAATCATCATCTTTGGTCGCAAACTTCAAGTTTCCACCAACTTTGACCAAAAACAATCAACTTTGACCGAAATCATCATCTTTGGTTGCAAACTTCCAGTTTCACCAACTTTGACCAAAAACATCAACTTTGACCGAAATCATCATCTTTGGTTGCAAAACTTCCAGTTTCCACCAACTTTGACCAAAAACATCAACTTTGACCGAAATCATCATCTTTGGTTGCAAACTTCCAGTTTCCACAACTTTGACCAAAAACATCTACTTTGACCGAAATCATCATCTTTGGTTGCAAACTTCCAGTTTCCACCAACTTTGACCAAACACAGCTACTTTGACCGAAATCATCAACTTTGGTCGCAAACTTAAAGTTTCCACCAACTTTGACTAAAAACATCTACTTTGACCGAAATCATCATCTTTGGTTGCAAACTTCCAGTTTCCCACCAACTTTGACCAAAAACATCAACTTTGACCGAAATCATCATC
>NW_026045243.1:0-24525 GCF_943734845.2 Anopheles funestus | reverse complement strand
GGTTTTTTAAGAAAAGTTAGTTTTGGTATAAGTTAGGTTTTTTCGAAAAAGTTAGTTTTGGTATAAGTTAGGTTTTTATGAAAAAGTTAGGTTTTTTCGAAAAAGTTAGTTTTGGTATAAGTTAGGTTTTTATGAAAAAGTTAGTTTTGGTATAAGTTAGGTTTTTTCGAAAAAGTTAGTTTTGGTATAAGTTAGGTTTTTTCGAAAAAGTTAGTTTTGGTATAAGTTAGGTTTTTTCGAAAAAGTTAGTTTTGGTATAAGTTAGGTTTTTTCGAAAAAGTTAGTTTTGGTATAAATTAGGTTTTTTCGAAAAAGTTAGTTTTGGTATAAGTTAGGTTTTTTAGAAAAAGTTAGTTTTGGTATAAGTTAGGTTTTTTAGAAAAAGTTAGTTTTGGTATAAGTTAGGTTTTTTAGAAAAAGTTAGTTTTGGTATAAGTTAGGTTTTTTAGAAAAAGTTAGTTTTGGTATAAGTTAGGTTTTTTCGAAAAAGTTAGGTTTTTAAGAAAAAGTTAGTTTTGGTATAAGTTAGGTTTTTTCGAAAAAGTTAGTTTTGGTATAAATTAGGTTTTTTCGAATAAGTTAGTTTTGGTATAAGTTAGGTTTTTATGAAAAGGTTGGTTTTGGTATAAGTTAGGTTTTTGAGAAAAAGTTAGTTTTGGTATAAGTTAGGTTTTTTCGAAAAAGTTAGTTTTGGTAAAAATTAGGTTTTTTCGAAAAAGTTAGTTTTGGTATAAGTTAGGTTTTTTAGAAAAAGTTAGTTTTGGTATAAGTTAGGTTTTTTAGAAAAAGTTAGTTTTGGTATAAATTAGGTTTTTTCGAAAAAGTTAGTTTTGGTATAAGTTAGGTTTTTTAGAAAAAGTTAGTTTTGGTATAAGTTAGGGTTTTTAGAAAAAGTTAGTTTTGGTATAAGTTAGGTTTTTTGGTAAAAGTTAGGTTTTTGAGAAAAAGTTAGGTTTTTTCGAAAAAGTTAGTTTTGGTATAAGTTAGGTTTTTATGAAAAAGTTAGGTTTTTTCGAAAAAGTTAGTTTTGGTAAAAGATAGGTTTTTTCGAAAAAGTAAGGTTTTTTAGAAAAAGTTAGTTTTGGTATAAGTTAGGTTTTTTAGAAAAAGTTAGTTTTGGTATAAGTTAGGTTTTTAAGAAAAAGTTAGTTTTGGTATAAGTTAGGTTTTTATGAAAAAGTTAGTTTTGGTATAAGTTAGGTTTTTTAGAAAAAGTTAGTTTTGGAATAAGTTAGGTTTTTTAGAAAAAGTTAGTTTTGGTATAAGTTAGGTTTTTTCGAAAAAGTTAGTTTTGGTATAAGTTAGGTTTTTAAGAAAAAGTTATTTTTGTTAAAAGTTAGGTTTTTGAGAAAAAGTTAGGTTTTTTCGAAAAAGTTAGTTTTGGTATAAGTTAGGTTTTTATGAAAAAGTTAGGTTTTTTCGAAAAAGTTAGTTTTGGTAAAAGTTAGGTTTTTTCGAAAAAGTAAGGTTTTTTAGAAAAAGTTAATTTTGGTATAAGTTAGGTTTTTTCGAAAAAGTTAGTTTTGGTATAAGTTAGGTTTTTTAGAAAAAGTTAGTTTTGGTATAAGTTAGGTTTTTTCGAAAAAGTTAGTTTTGGTATAAGTTAGGTTTTTGAGAAAAAGTTAGTTTTGGTATAAGTTAGGTTTTTTCGAAAAAGTTAGTTTTGGTATAAGTTAGGTTTTTTCGAAAAAGTTAGTTTTGGTATAAGTTAGGTTTTTTCGAAAAAGTTAGTTTTGGTATAAGTTAGGTTTTTATGAAAAAGTTAGGTTTTTTAGAAAAAGTTAGTTTTGGTAAAAGTTAGGTTTTTTCGAAAAAGTAAGGTTTTTTAGAAAAAGTTAATTTTGGTATAAGTTAGGTTTTTTCGAAAAAGTTAGTTTTGGTATAAGTTAGGTTTTTGAGAAAAAGTTAGTTTTGGTATAAGTTAGGTTTTTTCGAAAAAGTTAGTTTTGGTATAAGTTAGGTTTTTTCGAAAAAGTTAGTTTTGGTATAAGTTAGGTTTTTTCGAAAAAGTTAGTTTTGGTATAAGTTAGGTTTTTATGAAAAAGTTAGGTTTTTTCGAAAAAGTTAGTTTTGGTAAAAGTTAGGTTTTTTCGAAAAAGTAAGGTTTTTTAGAAAAAGTTAATTTTGGTATAAGTAAGGTTTTTTCGAAAAAGTTAGTTTTGGTATAAGTTAGGTTTTTGAGAAAAAGTTAGTTTTGGTATAAGTTAGGTTTTTTCGAAAAAGTTAGTTTTGGTATAAGTTAGGTTTTTTCGAAAAAGTTAGTTTTGGTATAAGTTAGGTTTTTAAGAAAAAGTTAGTTTTGGTATAAGTTAGGTTTTTATGAAAAAGTTAGTTTTGGAATAAGTTAGGTTTTTTAGAAAAAGTTAGTTTTGGTATAAGTTAGGTTTTTTAGAAAAAGTTAGGTTTTTTGGTAAAAGTTAGGTTTTTTCGAAAAAGTTAGTTTTGGTATAAGTTAGGTTTTTTAGAAAAAGTTAGGTTTTTTAGAAAAAGTTAGTTTTGGTATAAGTTAGGTTTTTAAAAAAAAGTTAGTTTTGGTATAAGTTAGGTTTTTTCGAAAAAGTTAGTTTTGTTATAAGTTAGGTTTTTGAGAAAAAGTTAGTTTTGGTATAAGTTAGGTTTTTTCGAAAAAGTTAGTTTTGGTATAAGTTAGGTTTTTTCGAAAAAGTTAGTTTTGGTATAAGTTAGGTTTTTATGAAAAAGTTAGGTTTTTTCGAAAAAGTTAGTTTTGGTAAAAGTTAGGTTTTTTCGAAAAAGTTAGGTTTTTTAGAAAAAGTTAGTTTTGGTATAAGTTAGGTTTTTTCGAAAAAGTTAGTTTTGGTATAAGTTAGGTTTTTAAGAAAAAGTTAGTTTTGGTATAAGTTAGGTTTTTTCGAAAAAGTTAGTTTTGTTATAAGTTAGGTTTTTGAGAAAAAGTTAGTTTTGGTATAAGTTAGGTTTTTGAGAAAAAGTTAGTTTTGGTATAAGTTAGGTTTTTTCGAAAAAGTTAGTTTTGGTATAAGTTAGGTTTTTTCGAAAAAGTTAGTTTTGGTATAAGTTAGGTTTTTGAGAAAAAGTTAGTTTTGGTATAAGTTAGGTTTTTTCGAAAAAGTTAGTTTTGGAATAAGTTAGGTTTTTAAGAAAAAGTTAGTTTTGGTAAAAGTTAGGTTTTTTCGAAAAAGTTAGGTTTTTTAGAAAAAGTTAGTTTTGGTATAAGTTAGGTTTTTAAAAAAAAAATTAGTTTTGGTATAAGTTAGGTTTTTTAGAAAAAGTTAGTTTTGGTATAAGTTAGGTTTTTTAGAAAAAGTTAGTTTTGGTATAAGTTAGGTTTTTAAGAAAAAGTTAGTTTTGGTATAAGTTAGGTTTTTTCGAAAAAGTTAGTTTTGGTATAAGTTAGGTTTTTTCGAAAAAGTTAGTTTTGGTATAAGTTAGGTTTTTTCGAAAAAGTTAGTTTTGGTATAAGTTAGGTTTTTATGAAAAAGTTAGGTTTTTTCGAAAAAGTTAGTTTTGGTAAAAGTTAGGTTTTTTCGAAAAAGTTAGGTTTTTTAGAAAAAGTTAGTTTTGGTATAAGTTAGGTTTTTTCGAAAAAGTTAGTTTTGGTAAAAGTTAGGTTTTTAAGAAAAAGTTAGTTTTGGTATAAGTTAGGTTTTTTCGAAAAAGTTAGTTTTGTTATAAGTTAGGTTTTTGAGAAAAAGTTAGTTTTGGTATAAGTTAGGTTTTTTCGAAAAAGTTAGTTTTGGTATAAGTTAGGTTTTTTCGAAAAAGTTAGTTTTGGTATAAGTTAGGTTTTTAAGAAAAAGTTATTTTTGTTAAAAGTTAGGTTTTTGAGAAAAAGTTAGGTTTTTTCGAAAAAGTTAGTTTTGGTAAAAGTTAGGTTTTTTCGAAAAAGTAAGGTTTTTTAGAAAAAGTTAATTTTGGTATAAGTTAGGTTTTTTCGAAAAAGTTAGTTTTGGTATAAGTTAGGTTTTTAAGAAAAAGTTAGTTTTGGTATAAGTTAGGTTTTTTCGAAAAAGTTAGTTTTGGTATAAGTTAGGTTTTTAAGAAAAAGTTAGTTTTGGTATAAGTTAGGTTTTTTCGAAAAAGTTAGTTTTGGTATAAGTTAGGTTTTTATGAAAAAGTTAGGTTTTTTCGAAAAAGTTAGGTTTTTAAGAAAAAGTTAGTTTTGGTATAAGTTAGGTTTTTTCGAAAAAGTTAGTTTTGGTATAAGTTAGGTTTTTTCGAAAAAGTTAGTTTTGGTATAAGTTAGGTTTTTTAGAAAAAGTTAGTTTTGGTATAAGTTAGGTTTTTTCGAAAAAGTTAGTTTTGGTATAAGTTAGGTTTTTTTAGAAAAAGTTAGTTTTGGTAAAAGTTAGGTTTTTTCGAAAAAGTTAATTTTGGTATAAGTTAGGTTTTTGAGAAAAAGTAAGTTTTGGTATAAGTTAGGTTTTTAAGAAAAAGTTAGGTTTTTGAGAAAAAGTAAGTTTTGGTATAAGTTAGGTTTTTTCGAAAAAGTTAGTTTTGGTATAAGTTAGGTTTTTTCGAAAAAGTTAGTTTTGGTAAAAGTTAGGTTTTTTAGAAAAAGTTAGGTTTTTTCGAAAAAGTTAATTTTGGTATAAGTTAGGTTTTTGAGAAAAAGTAAGTTTTGGTATAAGTTAGGTTTTTAAGAAAAAGTTAGGTTTTTTCGAAAAAGTTAGTTTTGGTATAAGTTAGGTTTTTTCGAAAAAGTTAGTTTTGGTATAAGTTAAGTTTTTTCGAAAAAGTTAATTTTGGTATAAGTTAGGTTTTTGAAAAAAGTAAGTTTTGTTATAAGTTAGGTTTTTAAGAAAAAGTTAGGTTTTTTGAGAAAAAGTAAGTTTTGGTATAAGTTAGGTTTTTTCGAAAAAGTTAGTTTTGGTATAAGTTAAGTTTTTTCGAAAAAGTTAGTTTTGGTATAAGTTAGGTTTTTTCGAAAAAGTTAATTTTGGTATAAGTTAGGTTTTTTAGAAAAAGTTAGTTTTGGTAATAAGTTAGGTTTTTTAGAAAAAGTTAGGTTTTTTAGAAAAAGTTAGTTTTGGTATAAGTTAGGTTTTTTCGAAAAAGTTAGTTTTGGTAAAAGTTAGGTTTTTTCGAAAAAATTAGGTTTTTTCGAAAAAGTTAGGTTTTTAAGAAAAAGTTAGTTTTGGTATAAGTTAGGTTTTTTCGAAAAAAGTTAGTTTTGGTATAAGTTAGGTTTTTATGAAAAAGTTAGGTTTTTTCGAAAAAGTTAGTTTTGGTATAAGTTAGGTTTTTATGAAAAAGTTAGTTTTGGTATAAGTTAGGTTTTTTTCGAAAAAGTTAGTTTTGGTATAAGTTAGGTTTTTTCGAAAAAGTTAGTTTTGGTATAAGTTAGGTTTTTTCGAAAAAGTTAGTTTTGGTATAAATTAGGTTTTTTCGAAAAAGTTAGTTTTGGTATAAGTTAGGTTTTTTAGAAAAAGTTAGTTTTGGTATAAGTTAGGTTTTTTCGAAAAGTTAGGTTTTTAAGAAAAAGTTAGTTTTGGTATAAGTTAGGTTTTTTCGAAAAAGTTAGTTTTGGTATAAATTAGGTTTTTTCGAAAAAGTTAGTTTTGGTATAAGTTAGGTTTTTATGAAAAGGTAGTTTTGGTATAAGTTAGGTTTTTGAGAAAAAGTTAGTTTTGGTATAAGTTAGGTTTTTTAGAAAAAGTTAGTTTTGGTATAAGTTAGGTTTTTTCGAAAAAGTTAGTTTTGGTAAAAGTTAGGTTTTTTAGAAAAAGTTAGGTTTTTTCGAAAAAGTTAATTTTGGTATAAGTTAGGTTTTTGAGAAAAAGTAAGTTTTGGTATAAGTTAGGTTTTTAAGAAAAAGTTAGGTTTTTTCGAAAAAGTTAGTTTTGGTATAAGTTAGGTTTTTTCGAAAAAGTTAGTTTTGGTATAAGTTAAGTTTTTTCGAAAAAGTTAATTTTGGTATAAGTTAGGTTTTTGAAAAAAGTAAGTTTTGTTATAAGTTAGGTTTTTAAGAAAAAGTTAGGTTTTTGAGAAAAAGTAAGTTTTGGTATAAGTTAGGTTTTTTCGAAAAAGTTAGTTTTGGTATAAGTTAAGTTTTTTCGAAAAAGTTAGTTTTGGTATAAGTTAGGTTTTTTCGAAAAAGTTAATTTTGGTATAAGTTAGGTTTTTTAGAAAAAGTTAGTTTTGGTAAAAGTTAGGTTTTTTAGAAAAAGTTAGGTTTTTTAGAAAAAGTTAGTTTTGGTATAAGTTAGGTTTTTTCGAAAAAGTTAGTTTTGGTAAAAGTTAGGTTTTTTCGAAAAAATTAGGTTTTTTCGAAAAAGTTAGGTTTTTAAGAAAAAGTTAGTTTTGGTATAAGTTAGGTTTTTTCGAAAAAGTTAGTTTTGGTATAAGTTAGGTTTTTATGAAAAAGTTAGGTTTTTTCGAAAAAGTTAGTTTTGGTATAAGTTAGGTTTTTATGAAAAAGTTAGTTTTGGTATAAGTTAGGTTTTTTCGAAAAAGTTAGTTTTGGTATAAGTTAGGTTTTTTCGAAAAAGTTAGTTTTGGTATAAGTTAGGTTTTTTCGAAAAAGTTAGTTTTGGTATAAATTAGGTTTTTTCGAAAAAGTTAGTTTTGGTATAAGTTAGGTTTTTTAGAAAAAGTTAGTTTTGGTATAAGTTAGGTTTTTTCGAAAAAGTTAGGTTTTTAAGAAAAAGTTAGTTTTGGTATAAGTTAGGTTTTTTCGAAAAAGTTAGTTTTGGTATAAATTAGGTTTTTTCGAAAAAGTTAGTTTTGGTATAAGTTAGGTTTTTATGAAAAGGTTAGTTTTGGTATAAGTTAGGTTTTTGAGAAAAAGTTAGTTTTGGTATAAGTTAGGTTTTTTAGAAAAAGTTAGTTTTGGTATAAGTTAGGTTTTTTCGAAAAAGTTAGGTTTTTAAGAAAAAGTTAGTTTTGGTATAAGTTAGGTTTTTTCGAAAAAGTTAGTTTTGGTATAAATTAGGTTTTTTCGAAAAAGTTAGTTTTGGTATAAGTTAGGTTTTTATGAAAAGGTTAGTTTTGGTATAAGTTAGGTTTTCGAGAAAAAGTTAGTTTTGGTATAAGTTAGGTTTTTTCGAAAAAGTTAGTTTTGGTATAAATTAGGTTTTTTCGAAAAAGTTAGTTTTGGTATAAGTTAGGTTTTTTAGAAAAAGTTAGTTTTGGTATAAGTTAGGTTTTTTAGAAAAAGTTAGTTTTGGTATAAGTTAGGTTTTTTAGAAAAGTTAGTTTTGGTATAAGTTAGGTTTTTTCGAAAAAGTTAGGTTTTTTAGAAAAAGTTAGTTTTGGTATAAGTTAGGTTTTTTAGAAAAAGTTAGTTTTGGTATAAGTTAGGTTTTTTAGAAAAAGTTAGTTTTGGTATAAGTTAGGTTTTTTCGAAAAAGTTAGGTTTTTAAGAAAAAGTTAGTTTTGGTATAAATTAGGTTTTTTTCGAAAAAGTTAGTTTTGGTATAAGTTAGGTTTTTTCGAAAAAGTTAGTTTTGGTATAAGTTAGGTTTTTTCGAAAAAGTTAGTTTTGGTATAAATTAGGTTTTTTCGAAAAAGTTAGTTTTGGTATAAGTAAGGTTTTTAAGAAAAAGTTAGTTTTGGTAAAAGTTAGGTTTTTGAGAAAAAGTTAGGTTTTTTCGAAAAAGTTAGTTTTGGTATAAGTTAGGTTTTTTCGAAAAAGTTAGTTTTGGTATAAGTTAGGTTTTTAAGAAAAAGTTAGTTTTGGTATAAGTTAGGTTTTTTCGAAAAAGTTAGTTTTGGTATAAGTTAGGTTTTTGAGAAAAAGTTAGTTTTGGTATAAGTTAGGTTTTTTCGAAAAAGTTAGTTTTGGTATAAATTAGGTTTTTTCGAAAAAGTTAGTTTTGGTATAAGTAAGGTTTTTAAGAAAAAGTTAGTTTTGGTAAAAGTTAGGTTTTTGAGAAAAAGTTAGGTTTTTTCGAAAAAGTTAGTTTTGGTATAAGTTAGGTTTTTTCGAAAAAGTTAGTTTTGGTATAAGTTAGGTTTTTAAGAAAAAGTTAGTTTTGGTATAAGTTAGGTTTTTTCGAAAAAGTTAGTTTTGGTATAAGTTAGGTTTTTGAGAAAAAGTTAGTTTTGGTATAAGTTAGGTTTTTTCGAAAAAGTTAGTTTTGGTATAAATTAGGTTTTTTCGAAAAATTTAGTTTTGGTATAAGTTAGGTTTTTTAGAAAAAGTTAGTTTTGGTATAAGTTAGGTTTTTTCGAAAAAGTTAGTTTTGGTATAAGTTAGGTTTTTTAGAAAAAGTTAGTTTTGGTATAAGTTAGGTTTTTAAGAAAAAGTTAGTTTTGGTATAAGTTAGGTTTTTATGAAAAAGTTAGTTTTGGTATAAGTTAGGTTTTTTAGAAAAAGTTAGTTTTGGAATAAGTTAGGTTTTTATGAAAAAGTTAGTTTTGGTATAAGTTAGGTTTTTTCGAAAAAGTTAGTTTTGGTATAAGTTAGGTTTTTAAGAAAAAGTTAGTTTTGGTAAAAGTTAGGTTTTTGAGAAAAAGTTAGGTTTTTTCGAAAAAGTTAGTTTTGGTATAAGTTAGGTTTTTATGAAAAAGTTAGGTTTTTTCGAAAAAGTTAGTTTTGGTAAAAGTTAGGTTTTTT
Source organism: Anopheles funestus (assembly GCF_943734845.2). Classification (NCBI taxonomy): domain Eukaryota; kingdom Metazoa; phylum Arthropoda; class Insecta; order Diptera; family Culicidae; genus Anopheles; species Anopheles funestus. The sequence continues at coordinate 15,989 of NW_026045243.1, read as the reverse complement.
CGAAAAAGTAAGGTTTTTAAGAAAAAGTTAGTTTTGGTATAAGTTAGGTTTTTTCGAAAAAGTTAGTTTTGGTATAAGTTAGGTTTTTAAGAAAAAGTTAGTTTTGGTATAAGTTAGGTTTTTTCGAAAAAGTTAGTTTTGGTATAAGTTAGGTTTTTGAGAAAAAGTTAGTTTTGGTATAAGTTAGGTTTTTATGAAAAAGTTAGGTTTTTTCGAAAAAGTTAGTTTTGGTATAAGTTAGGTTTTTAAGAAAAAGTTAGTTTTGGTATAAGTTAGGTTTTTTCGAAAAAGTTAGTTTTGGTATAAGTTAGGTATTTTCGAAAAAGTTAGTTTTGGTATAAGTTAGGTTTTTATGAAAAAGTTAGGTTTTTTCGAAAAAGTTAGTTTTGGTAAAAGTTAGGTTTTTTCGAAAAAGTAAGGTTTTTTAGAAAAAGTTAATTTTGGTATAAGTTAGGTTTTTTAGAAAAAGTTAGTTTTGGTATAAGTTAGGTTTTTTCGAAAAAGTTAGTTTTGGTATAAGTTAGGTTTTTATGAAAAAGTTAGGTTTTTTAGAAAAAGTTAGTTTTGGTATAAGTTAGGTTTTTTCGAAAAAGTTAGGTTTTTAAGAAAAAGTTAGTTTTGGTATAAGTTAGGTTTTTTCGAAAAAGTTAGTTTTGGTATAAGTTAGGTTTTTTCGAAAAAGTTAGTTTTGGTATAAGTTAGGTTTTTTCGAAAAAGTTAGTTTTGGTATAAGTTAGGTTTTTTCGAAAAAGTTAGTTTTGGTATAAGTTAGGTTTTTTTAGAAAAAGTTAGTTTTGGTAAAAGTTAGGTTTTTTCGAAAAAGTTAATTTTGGTATAAGTTAGGTTTTTGAGAAAAAGTAAGTTTTGGTATAAGTTAGGTTTTTAAGAAAAAGTTAGGTTTTTTCGAAAAAGTTAGTTTTGGTATAAGTTAGGTTTTTTCGAAAAAGTTAGTTTTGGTAAAAGTTAGGTTTTTGAGAAAAAGTAAGTTTTGGTATAAGTTAGGTTTTTTAGAAAAAGTTAGTTTTGGTAAAAGTTAGGTTTTTTAGAAAAAGTTAGGTTTTTTAGAAAAAGTTAGTTTTGGTATAAGTTAGGTTTTTGAGAAAAAGTAAGTTTTGGTATAAGTTAGGTTTTTAAGAAAAAGCTAGGTTTTTTCGAAAAAGTTAGTTTTGGTATAAGTTAGGTTTTTTCGAAAAAGTTAGTTTTGGTATAAGTTAGGTTTTTTCGAAAAAGTTAATTTTGGTATAAGTTAGGTTTTTGAGAAAAAGTAAGTTTTGGTATAAGTTAGGTTTTTTAGAAAAAGTTAGTTTTGGTAAAAGTTAGGTTTTTTAGAAAAAGTTAGGTTTTTTAGAAAAAGTTAGTTTTGGTATAAGTTAGGTTTTTTCGAAAAAGTTAGTTTTGGTAAAAGTTAGGTTTTTTCGAAAAAGTTAGGTTTTTTCGAAAAAGTTAGGTTTTTAAGAAAAAGTTAGTTTTGGTATAAGTTAGGTTTTTAAGAAAAAGTTAGTTTTGGTATAAGTTAGGTTTTTTCGAAAAAGTTAGTTTTGGTATAAGTTAGGTTTTTTCGAAAAAGTTAGTTTTAGTATAAGTTAGGTTTTTAAGAAAAAGTTAGTTTTGGTATAAGTTAGGTTTTTTCGAAAAAGTTAGTTTTGGTATAAGTTAGGTTTTTTCGAGAAAGTTAGTTTTGGTATAAGTTAGGTTTTTTCGAAAAAGTTAGTTTTGGTATAAGTTAGGTTTTTAAGAAAAAGTTAGGTTTTTTCGAAAAAGTTAGTTTTGGTATAAGTTAGGTTTTTTCGAAAAAGTTAGTTTTGGTAAAAGTTAGGTTTTTTAGAAAAAGTTAGGTTTTTTAGAAAAAGTGAGTTTTGGTATAAGTTAGGTTTTTTCGAAAAAGTTAGTTTTTTTATAAGTTAGGTTTTTTCGAAAAAGTTAGTTTTGGTAAAAGTTAGGTTTTTTCGAAAAAGTTAGGTTTTTTCGAAAAAGTTAGTTTTGGTATAAGTTAGGTTTTTAAGAAAAAGTTAGTTTTGGTATAAGTTAGGTTTTTAAGAAAAAGTTAGGTTTTTCCGAAAAAGTTAGTTTTGGTATAAGTTAGGTTTTTTAGAAAAAGTTAGGTTTTTAAGAAAAAGTTAGTTTTGGTATAAGTTAGGTTTTTAAGAAAAAGTTAGGTTTTTCCGAAAAAGTTAGTTTTGGTATAAGTTAGGTTTTTTAGAAAAAGTTAGTTTTGGTATAAGTTAGGTTTTTATGAAAAAGTTAGGTTTTTTAGAAAAAGTTAGTTTTGGTATAAGTTAGGTTTTTTCGAAAAAGTTAGGTTTTTAAGAAAAAGTTAGTTTTGGTATAAGTTAGGTTTTTTCGAAAAAGTTAGTTTTGGTATAAGTTAGGTTTTTTCGAAAAAGTTAGTTTTGGTATAAGTTAGGTTTTTTCGAAAAAGTTAGTTTTGGTATAAGTTAGGTTTTTTCGAAAAAGTTAGTTTTGGTATAAGTTAGGTTTTTTTAGAAAAAGTTAGTTTTGGTAAAAGTTAGGTTTTTTCGAAAAAGTTAATTTTGGTATAAGTTAGGTTTTTGAGAAAAAGTAAGTTTTGGTAAAAGTTAGGTTTTTAAGAAAAAGTTAGGTTTTTTCGAAAAAGTTAGTTTTGGTATAAGTTAGGTTTTTTCGAAAAAGTTAGTTTTGGTATAAGTTAGGTTTTTTCGAAAAAGTTAGTTTTGGTAAAAGTTAGGTTTTTTAGAAGAAGTTAGGTTTTTTCGAAAAAGTTAATTTTGGTATAAGTTAGGTTTTTGAGAAAAAGTAAGTTTTGGTATAAGTTAGGTTTTTAAGAAAAAGTTAGGTTTTTTCGAAAAAGTTAGTTTTGGTATAAGTTAGGTTTTTTCGAAAAAGTTAGTTTTGGTATAAGTTAGGTTTTTTCGAAAAAGTTAATTTTGGTATAAGTTAGGTTTTTGAGAAAAAGTAAGTTTTGGTATAAGTTAGGTTTTTTAGAAAAAGTTAGTTTTGGTAAAAGTTAGGTTTTTTAGAAAAAGTTAGGTTTTTTAGAAAAAGTTAGTTTTGGTATAAGTTAGGTTTTTTCGAAAAAGTTAGTTTTGGTAAAAGTTAGGTTTTTTCGAAAAAGTTAGGTTTTTTAGAAAAAGTTAGGTTTTTAAGAAAAAGTTAGTTTTGGTATAAGTTAGGTTTTTTCGAAAAAGTTAGTTTTGGTATAAGTTAGGTTTTTAAGAAAAAGTTAGATTTTTAAGAAAAAGTTAGGTTTTTAAGAAAAAGTTAGTTTTGGTATAAGTTAGGTTTTTGAGAAAAAGTTAGGTTTTTTAGAATAAGTTAGTTTTGGTAAAAGTTAGGATTTTTAGAAAAAGTTAGGTTTTTTCGAAAAAGTTAGTTTTGGTATAAGTTAGGTTTTTTCAAAAAAGTTAGTTTTGGTATAAGTTAGTGTTAGCGAATTGCGTTAGCGAAAATATAACTTATTAACCGTTCGGGGTCTGAATTGCAACTGATCTTTATTCTTAATTCTTACAATGTGTGTGTTGGTATTAGTTTGCTATAATTCTAACTTTGAGTTCGTCTACGTATACCTAGTTCAATACTTAACATGCCGCCCCCCGTGGAAAGTTTACTTTCTACTCCTATTCGTTTGAGTTCCGCATGTCCCTAACTATTTTTCGCCTTGGATGGGTAATATGCATATTTTAGAGATAGCTCGCCGATACTCTCCGTCCTTTGTAAGTACCTCTACAACACGTATGTTGTCATCCTTTCCTCTAAAAACTCGCGTTACTCTTCCGACTGCCCATTTCAACGGTGGAAGATTATCTTCCTTGATCAGTACCAACGTTCCGACATCAAGATTCGCTCTCTGTCTCGTCCATTTAGTTCGAGGATGAAGTCCAGATAGATAGTCTGTTTTCCACTGTTTCCAGATTCTTTGGACAAACTCTTGGATTTTCTGATAGCGATCCAACCGATTTAGATTGATGTTTTCATACGACGGTTCAGGTATGGACACCAGACTGCGATGGATTAGGAAGTGTCCTGGTGTAAGCGCTTCCAAATCTTCAGGATCTGTCGATAACTGCGTAAGTGGCCGGGAATTCAAACAGGCCTCGATTTGAATTAACAAGGCCTCGAGGTCCTCCCTTAGAAGGATCGCTGCTCCAATTGTACACTTCAGGTGTTTTTTTAGACTTTTTATGGCCGCTTCCCATAATCCTCCAAAATTTGGGGCACGTGGAGGAATGAATTTGAATTCAATTCCTTCGTTAGTACAATGACTTATAATGGCATCTTGAGATTGTTGTGTTTTAAAAAACTCGTACAGTTCCTTTAGCTCGCGAGCTGCTCCTCGAAAGTTTTTTGCGTTGTCGCATTCTATCAATGCTGGCTTTCCTCGTCGAGCCACGAAGCGCTTAAGGGCTGCAAGAAACGCCTGTGTTGATAAATCAGCTACTAATTCCACGTGTACTGCCTTGGTTACCAAACATATAAAAACTACGACGTAACCCTTAATAGGTGTAGACTTACGAGGTGCGAGACGATACCAGAACGGCCCACATAGATCGACTCCAGTATTGAGGAACGGAAAGGTTGGTGTGACCCTTTCTGGTGGTAGGTCGCCCATCATCTATTCCAGGCACGTAGGTTTGGTTCGGTAGCACTTTACACAACTATGTACTACTTTTCGTGCTAGGTTGCGCGCCCGAAGTGGCCAGAATTTTTCCCGAACTAGAGCTAGAAGCAATTGGGGACCTGCATGCAGAAATTGACGATGATATGCGTTCATGATGAGTAGGGTAAGAGGATGATTGGGGTCCAATATGATTGGATGTTTGCGAGTGTACGAAACTGGAGCATTCCGAAGTCTACCTCCGATACATATAATACCATCCACTAATATGGGTGCAAGCGATTTCATCTTAGATGTTGCTTTAACTTGACCATCTTTAAGACTTAATATTTCTTCTCCAAATGTTTCCGATTGTGCTAACCGAACTAGTACATTTGTGGCCTGATGTAGTTCAGAAAGCGTCAGCAATCCTATTCGTCGTTGGTATCGGTTCGTTCTTTGACTATTGTAACGGAAGCGGAGCATATATGCTACTAACCGCACTAAGACTGTATACGACGATCGAAGCATGAAAACCGGGTTTGTGCCTTTCGATTTAGCAACCGATACTATGACTCGCTCTTCCAATTGCTCTGCTGTGAAGTTTGCATGGATGGATGTTCGTGATGCCCATTGGAGCTGCTGACTCAGCCATTTTGGACCATGCCACCAAACCTCATTGTTCTTGAGTTCGCTAGGTAACATACCTCTAGATACGATATCTGCTGGATTTTCTTCCCCTGACACATGATGCCACTGCGTTTTATCCGTAAGGTGTTGGATTTCCGAAACCCTGTTTGCAACGAAGGGTTTCCATCGGGAAGGATTACCAGCGATCCAGTGCAGTACAATTGTCGAATCTACCCAGAATACACTCTTCATTTCGCGTTTAGTGCTCGATTTCACCTTCTGCCACAGATGACATAGTAGTAACGCTCCTGACAGTTCTAGCCTTGGTAACGTCACCCTCTTTTGCCTTTTGCCGTTTTCTATAGGTGCAACCCTTGATTTTGCACACAGTAGCTCTACTGAGATTCGTCCATCTGCGGTAATCGTGCGTAGGTAAATGCAGGCACCGTATGCCTTCTCAGAGGCGTCACTAAAGCCATGTACTTCTACGATATTCGTTTCTTCCGTAACTACTCGACGTGGTACAGCGATATCCTTTATGTCTACAATGCTTTGCTTAAAGTGCATCCATTTCTCTTTTAGCTCCTCTTCTAGCGGTTCATCCCAATTTACACCTCTTTCCCAAAGAACTTGCAAGAAACATTTTGCTATAATTATGATTGGGCCAATCAGTCCCAAAGGATCATACAGACGAGCTGCATCTGATACCACAGTTCGGTTAGTGATTTGATCATCTTTATTCCATTTTGGGATACTGAAGGTAAGTATGTCTTGCGCTGGAGTCCATTTAAGACCAAGTGTTTTAATAGACTTGTGAGGATCGATCAAAAGTTCCGAGCCCATTTCTCGAAGGTCGGGCGGAAGTGTATTCAGTATCTGCGCCGAATTAGAGGCCCACTTTCTCAGATGAAACCCTGCCGAATGCAGTAAGTCAGATAATTCTCTGCAGAGGAGTTTTCCTTGGTTCACCGTGTCTACTCCGCTAATCAGATCATCCATATAAAAATCCGACGACAAAATCTTTGAAGCTACCGGATGCGATAGACTGGACTTGTTGGCAAGTGCTTGAAGACATTTTGTCGCTAAATATGGAGCAGACGAGGTACCATACGTCACTGTCTTTAGTTGAAATTCTCGAATTCCACTTGCTTCATCTCCCCAAAGAATGCGTTGGAGAGGACGGTCGGCATCTCTTATCCATATTTGTCTGTACATTTTCTCGATATCAGCCGTCAATGCGTATCTTGGGAAGCGAAAGCGCATTATGATACTGATCAGGTCATCTTGAATGACAGGGCCAACTAATAAAGTATCGTTCAACGAAACTCCTGAATCTGTTGCACAAGAGGCATCAAAAACAACCCTTAGCTTGGTTGTAAGGCTATCCGGCTTAACAATGCAATGATGTGGCATATAATACGTAGGCGATTCGCGTATAGGTTCGAAACCGACTTCTTCCATATGATCTAACCCTACGTATTCATCTAGAAATTCCTTATATTGTGTTTTCAATTCAGGATTGGCTTTTAGACGACGATTCAGCGAATGGAGTCGTCGCTTTGCGATTTCGTACGAGCACCCTAACTTCTTTATCTTTACTTCATCCTTTGGCAATGCTACTACAAACTTTCCATCCGATCCGCGGGTAGTTGTACTTTCGAAAATCGATTCGCATTGAGATTCTTCGGGGGAAAATATGTTCGATGACTGACACGCTTCAAGTTCCCAAAATTTGCAAAGTTGTTCGTCTAATGATTCTGTTCTGCACGTAATATTGACAAGACTTCTTGGTACGCATCTTCTTTCTAATGAAGCCTTTCCAGACATTACCCAACCCAATAGCGTTTCTTGTAGCATCAAGCTATTATCTTCCGAACGAAGTCTGACCAAACCGTCTAACAATATTTCGTTATACACTTCCCTACCGAGGAGCATATCGATCGCTCCAACCTCTCCACATGTCGGGTCGGCCAGCCTAATATTCGGTGGTATTTTCCATTGTTGCTTATCGACATTAGCCGCCGGAAGGTTCCACATTATCTCCGGCAGTACGTGCAACCTTAAAGGAAATTGAACATTAGTACACTGGGACTGAATCACTATATTTACCGAATGTGATGAGGTCTGGTTGGATTTGCCCACTGCTCCAATCGACAGATGATCCCGTTGCCGTTGTGCTCGTAATCCTTGTACTACTCGCTCGGTGATGAGGTTAACTTGCGCCCCACCATCCAGTAATGCTCGTGCTATCATCTTGTTGCCGTTCGAGGTGATGATGGTCACCAGAACAGTTGGGAGCAATACAGTTGTTAACGGCTCTGGTTCAGTCGGTGTAAGCATGACGTTGTTGGCCGGTTCGATAGAATAGGGTGTCACAGACGAACTCGTTGAATCACTGGGCGCAGTTGTTTCGGGAACACTGATGTCAGAAGATGGCTGTTGCTCACTCGGGGACCTGTGCAGCATAGTGTGATGATTCAGCTTGCAAACACGGCACGCACTGGAAGCACAATCCCTCACGCGGTGGTCTGACGCCAAGCAGTTTATACAAAGACCTTTCTCCTTCACCATATCGTATCGTTGATGTACGGGTAAGTTTCGGAAAGTCTGACACTTGAAGGCTGAGTGGCTATCTACTTTGCAAAATAAGCATTTCCTGTCCATTACATTCACTGACGCACACGTAGGCTTCCATTTTTGTCGACTGTGGTTAGTGTGTGCGTGAGACGGGAGATCCTTTGCGAGAGCACGAGGCAAAGCCTGTAACACCAAAGCGTGTTCTCTAAGAAATTGCACCATTTCGTCATAGTTCGCTACCTCGATGCTTCTATGATGAGTTTCCCATTCTTTTCGCGTGGTGGGATCTAATTTGTCGCATAACATGTGCGCTAACAGAACGCTCCAGCCTTTTGTGCAAATTCCAAGCTTTTCCACCATTTTGATAGTCCGCTCGAATCCATCGATCAAAATGGTGAGCGTCTCGTAGCCTTCCCGCTTTGCCGGTGACATGGCGAACAACTCATCTAAATAGCGTCGCACTAACACCTTCTTATTCTCGTAGCGATTTTTCAACAGCTCCCAAGCCACACTATAATTCGCCGCTGTCGTTTCCACTGCGTCGATCAACTGCGCTGCCTCTTTTGACACCACGCGTTTTAGATAAATTAACTTATCCACATCTGATAATTTCGGGTGTCCGTCGATCATGCTAGTAAACGCGTCACGAAACGTAGGCCAGGTTTCCCAAGCGCCGTTGAAGTTGGGAAGTGGTATCTCCGGTAACCGCACTTTTGATCTTGGGTTCGACACACTTGGTTCCTGCGTTTCTGGGCTACACGCACACAGCTCGGATTCGCGCCTTTTTAATAGTACCGACACCTCGAAGCGACGCCGATCAAACACTTCATACCGCTGCTCTTCTTCCTCCCACTGCGCAGCATCCACTGTCTCTAATAGCGATGCGTGCTTCGACTCATACGCGGACACTATTGTGTTGAGCTGTTCGGTCCACTCTTTCACATACGAATAATCGGCATCCTTTGCCGCTTGGATAACGTTCACAAGGGAATCCATTCTACGCATTAAATGCGTTTGACACCGTTTTACTACACTCGTCATCGATTCCTTTGGACTGGATGTAGCTTGCATTCCGGTAAATGTGGAAACTTCCGGATTCGACATTATGCACTTGATTGAACTTACAACGGTTAAAAGTTACCAGTTTTACGCAATGATCCGGTTCGAAGGACCAAATTTTATGTTAGCGAATTGCGTTAGCGAAAATATAACTTATTAACCGTTCGGGGTCTGAATTGCAACTGATCTTTATTCTAAATTCTTACAATGTGTGTGTTGGTATTAGTTTGCTATAATTCTAACTTTGAGTTCGTCTACGTATACCTAGTTCAATACTTAACAGTTAGGTTTTTGAGAAAAAGTTAGTTTTGGTATAAGTTAGGTTTTTTCGAAAAAGTTAGTTTTGGTATAAGTTAGGTTTTTTCGAAAAAGTTAGTTTTGGTATAAGTTAGGTTTTTTAGAAAAAGTTAGTTTTGGTATAAGTTAGGTTTTTTCGAAAAAGTTAGTTTTGGTATAAGTTAGGTTTTTAAGAAAAAGTTAGGTTTTTTCGAAAAAGTTAGTTTTGGTATAAGTTAGGTTTTTTAGAAAAAGTTAGTTTTGGTAAAAGTTAGGTTTTTTAGAAAAAGTTAGGTTTTTTTAGAAAAAGTGAGTTTTGGTATAAGTTAGGTTTTTTCGAAAAAGTTAGTTTTTTTATAAGTTAGGTTTTTTCGAAAAAGTTAGTTTTGGTAAAAGTTAGGTTTTTGAGAAAAAGTTAGGTTTTTTCGAAAAAGTTAGTTTTGGTATAAGTTAGGTTTTTATGAAAAAGTTAGGTTTTTTCGAAAAAGTTAGTTTTGGTAAAAGATAGGTTTTTTCGAAAAAGTAAGGTTTTTTAGAAAAAGTTAGTTTTGGTATAAGTTAGGTTTTTTCGAAAAATTTAGTTTTGGTATAAGTTAGGTTTTTAAGAAAAAGTTAGTTTTGGTATAAGTTAGGTTTTTATGAAAAAGTTAGTTTTGGTATAAGTTAGGTTTTTTAGAAAAAGTTAGTTTTGGAATAAGTTAGGTTTTTTAGAAAAAGTTAGTTTTGGTATAAGTTAGGTTTTTTCGAAAAAGTTAGTTTTGGTATAAGTTAGGTTTTTGAGAAAAAGTTAGGTTTTTTCGAAAAAGTTAGTTTTGGTATAAGTTAGGTTTTTATGAAAAAGTTAGGTTTTTTCGAAAAAGTTAGTTTTGGTAAAAGTTAGGTTTTTTCGAAAAAGTAAGGTTTTTTAGAAAAAGTTAATTTTGGTATAAGTTAGGTTTTTTCGAAAAAGTTAGTTTTGGTATAAGTTAGGTTTTTAAGAAAAAGTTAGTTTTGGTATAAGTTAGGTTTTTTCGAAAAAGTTAGTTTTGGTATAAGTTAGGTTTTTTATGAAAAAGTTAGGTTTTTTAGAAAAAGTTAGTTTTGGTAAAAGTTAGGTTTTTTCGAAAAAGTAAGGTTTTTTAGAAAAAGTTAATTTTGGTATAAGTTAGGTTTTTTCGAAAAAGTTAGTTTTGGTATAAGTTAGGTTTTTGAGAAAAAGTTAGTTTTGGTATAAGTTAGGTTTTTTCGAAAAAGTTAGTTTTGGTAAAAGTTAGGTTTTTTCGAAAAAGTAAGGTTTTTTAGAAAAAGTTAATTTTGGTATAAGTTAGGTTTTTTCGAAAAAGTTAGTTTTGGTATAAGTTAGGTTTTTAAGAAAAAGTTAGTTTTGGTATAAGTTAGGTTTTTTCGAAAAAGTTAGTTTTGGTATAAGTTAGGTTTTTTATGAAAAAGTTAGGTTTTTTAGAAAAAGTTAGTTTTGGTAAAAGTTAGGTTTTTTCGAAAAAGTAAGGTTTTTTAGAAAAAGTTAATTTTGGTATAAGTTAGGTTTTTTCGAAAAAGTTAGTTTTGGTATAAGTTAGGTTTTTGAGAAAAAGTTAGTTTTGGTATAAGTTAGGTTTTTTCGAAAAAGTTAGTTTTGGTAAAAGTTAGGTTTTTTAGAAAAAGTTAGGTTTTTTAGAAAAAGTTAGTTTTGGTATAAGTTAGGTTTTTTCGAAAAAGTTAGTTTTGGTATAAGTTAGGTTTTTTAGAAAAAGTTAGTTTTGGTAAAAGTTAGGTTTTTTAGAAAAAGTTAGGTTTTTTAGAAAAAGTGAGTTTTGGTATAAGTTAGGTTTTTTCGAAAAAGTTAGTTTTGGTATAAGTTAGGTTTTTGAGAAAAAGTTACTTTTGGTATAAGTTAGGTTTTTTAGAAAAAGTTAGTTTTGGTAAAAGTTAGGTTTTTTAGAAAAAGTTAGGTTTTTTAGAAAAAGTTAGTTTTGGTATAAGTTAGGTTTTTTCGAAAAAGTTAGTTTTTTTATAAGTTAGGTTTTTTCGAAAAAGTTAGTTTTGGTAAAAGTTAGGTTTTTGAGAAAAAGTTAGGTTTTTTCGAAAAAGTTAGTTTTGGTATAAGTTAGGTTTTTATGAAAAAGTTAGGTTTTTTCGAAAAAGTTAGTTTTGGTAAAAGATAGGTTTTTTCGAAAAAGTAAGGTTTTTTAGAAAAAGTTAGTTTTGGTATAAGTTAGGTTTTTTCGAAAAAGTTAGTTTTGGTATAAGTTAGGTTTTTTCGAAAAAGTTAGTTTTGGTATAAGTTAGGTTTTTTAGAAAAAGTTAGTTTTGGTAAAAGTTAGGTTTTTTAGAAAAAGTTAGGTTTTTTAGAAAAAGTGAGTTTTGGTATAAGTTAGGTTTTTTCGAAAAAGTTAGTTTTTTTATAAGTTAGGTTTTTTCGAAAAAGTTAGTTTTGGTAAAAGTTAGGTTTTTGAGAAAAAGTTAGGTTTTTTCGAAAAAGTTAGTTTTGGTATAAGTTAGGTTTTTATGAAAAAGTTAGGTTTTTTCGAAAAAGTTAGTTTTGGTAAAAGATAGGTTTTTTCGAAAAAGTAAGGTTTTTTAGAAAAAGTTAGTTTTGGTATAAGTTAGGTTTTTTCGAAAAAGTTAGTTTTGGTATAAGTTAGGTTTTTTAGAAAAAGTTAGTTTTGGTATAAGTTAGGTTTTTAAGAAAAAGTTAGGTTTTTTAGAAAAAGTTAGTTTTGGTATAAGTTAGGTTTTTTCGAAAAAGTTAGTTTTGGTATAAGTTAGGTTTTTTCGAAAAAGTTAGTTTTGGTATAAGTTAGGTTTTTAAGAAAAAGTTAGGTTTTTTCGAAAAAGTTAGTTTTGGTATAAGTTAGGTTTTTAAGAAAAAGTTAGGTTTTTTCGAAAAAGTTAGTTTTGGTATAAGTTAGGTTTTTTAGAAAAAGTTAGTTTTGGTAAAAGTTAGGTTTTTTAGAAAAAGTTAGGTTTTTTAGAAAAAGTGAGTTTTGGTATAAGTTAGGTTTTTTCGAAAAAGTTAGTTTTTTTATAAGTAAGGTTTTTTAGAAAAAGTTAGTTTTGGTAAAAGTTAGGTTTTTGCGAAAAAGTTAGGTTTTTTCGAAAAAGTTAGTTTTGGTATAAGTTAGGTTTTTATGAAAAAGTTAGGTTTTTTCGAAAAAGTTAGTTTTGGTAAAAGTTAGGTTTTTTCGAAAAAGTAAGGTTTTTTAGAAAAAGTTAATTTTGGTATAAGTTAGGTTTTTTCGAAAAAGTTAGTTTTGGTATAAGTTAGGTTTTTAAGAAAAAGTTAGTTTTGGTATAAGTTAGGTTTTTTCGAAAAAGTTAGTTTTGGTATAAGTTAGGTTTTTATGAAAAAGTTAGGTTTTTTAGAAAAAGTGAGTTTTGGTATAAGTTAGGTTTTTTCGAAAAAGTTAGTTTTTTTATAAGTAAGGTTTTTTAGAAAAAGTTAGTTTTGGTATAAGTTAGGTTTTTAAGAAAAAGTTAGGTTTTTTCGAAAAAGTTAGTTTTGGTATAAGTTAGGTTTTTAAGAAAAAGTTAGGTTTTTTCGAAAAAGTTAGTTTTGGTATAAGTTAGGTTTTTTAGAAAAAGTTAGTTTTGGTAAAAGTTAGGTTTTTTAGAAAAAGTTAGGTTTTTTAGAAAAAGTGAGTTTTGGTATAAGTTAGGTTTTTTCGAAAAAGTTAGTTTTTTTATAAGTAAGGTTTTTTAGAAAAAGTTAGTTTTGGTAAAAGTTAGGTTTTTGCGAAAAAGTTAGGTTTTTTCGAAAAAGTTAGTTTTGGTATAAGTTAGGTTTTTATGAAAAAGTTAGGTTTTTTCGAAAAAGTTAGTTTTGGTAAAAGTTAGGTTTTTTCGAAAAAGTAAGGTTTTTTAGAAAAAGTTAATTTTGGTATAAGTTAGGTTTTTTCGAAAAAGTTAGTTTTGGTATAAGTTAGGTTTTTAAGAAAAAGTTAGTTTTGGTATAAGTTAGGTTTTTTCGAAAAAGTTAGTTTTGGTATAAGTTAGGTTTTTATGAAAAAGTTAGGTTTTTTAGAAAAAGTGAGTTTTGGTATAAGTTAGGTTTTTTCGAAAAAGTTAGTTTTGGTATAAGTTAGGTTTTTTAGAAAAAGTTAGTTTTGGTATAAGTTAGGTTTTTAAGAAAAAGTTAGGTTTTTTCGAAAAAGTTAGTTTTGGTATAAGTTAGGTTTTTAAGAAAAAGTTAGGTTTTTTCGAAAAAGTTAGTTTTGGTAAAAGTTAGGTTTTTTAGAAAAAGTTAGTTTTGGTAAAAGTTAGGTTTTTTAGAAAAAGTTAGGTTTTTTAGAAAAAGTGAGTTTTGGTATAAGTTAGGTTTTTTCGAAAAAGTTAGTTTTTTTATAAGTAAGGTTTTTTAGAAAAAGTTAGTTTTGGTAAAAGTTAGGTTTTTGCGAAAAAGTTAGGTTTTTTCGAAAAAGTTAGTTTTGGTATAAGTTAGGTTTTTATGAAAAAGTTAGGTTTTTTCGAAAAAGTTAGTTTTGGTAAAAGTTAGGTTTTTTCGAAAAAGTAAGGTTTTTTAGAAAAAGTTAATTTTGGTATAAGTTAGGTTTTTTCGAAAAAGTTAGTTTTGGTATAAGTTAGGTTTTTAAGAAAAAGTTAGTTTTGGTATAAGTTAGGTTTTTTCGAAAAAGTTAGTTTTGGTATAAGTTAGGTTTTTATGAAAAAGTTAGGTTTTTTAGAAAAAGTTAGTTTTGGTAAAAGTTAGGTTTTTTCGAAAAAGTAAGGTTTTTTAGAAAAAGTTAATTTTGGTATAAGTTAGGTTTTTTCGAAAAAGTTAGTTTTGGTATAAGTTAGGTTTTTGAGAAAAAGTTAGTTTTGGTATAAGTTAGGTTTTTTCGAAAAAGTTAGTTTTGGTATAACCCAGTCATGCAAAAGCGAGTTCATGCGGTCGGTTTTCTTTTGTTCTCATGGTCGGTAACGAGCCCGTTTGGAATCCACCGCGGAGTCCCGCAGGAAGACATTTACCGACCTCACGCACACACTCAAACCGGGTTGGTATATAAAGCCCCGCGTAGCCACGCCCGCTTCAGTCGCCCGCGAGCGTTCGTAGCGTGTGGACCTACGCCGGATTTTAGCAAAAAAATTAATGAATTCCAGAAAATAAAAACGCCTGGGGGGTTCCTCAAATTCACTCTCTCGTGAGAGCGTGAGAGAATCTTTTTTCCCCATACAACTTCCTTGGAGCTTTTGCTGAAATGATAGAGAACATTGGATTAGAAATTGGTGTAGAAGAAAGTCATGCTTACATTTGCGCCATCCGACCAGTCGTTGAGGGGGTACGTTGTGTACCGTATATAAATGAAGCTGAATGGGAATGGATTTCACTGCACGTATGATGCAAAAAATAATTCCTTCGTGCTTTTTGATATTTTTGGGGAAAAATATTGCATGACAGGTTTGTTTCCTACCATACGGCCGTTCCGATAAAAAATATTAGACGCTGTTTGGACCTTTTTAACTACACTTAAGGTGTGGTTTTATGGAAAATTTCTTTAAACACACAGAAATACGAGGTAGCTGCTACAGGTGCTATTTTTTCCCCATGAGCGTTCAGACAGACGACAGGTAACTAGCACTGTTCGTTGTCGCTACGCGTCTATGCATGCGGAAGGTGTTACTGGTTGTTGTAGGCAGGTAATGAACACAGGATGTTATGTAGGTGCGACTAGGGGAAACCGAATACCTCTGATCAGAATTGAGTCATACCACAAACCATTGCTTGGCCAAGAAATGCTTACCGGCTAAACACCGACTCGCGTACCAGTGATGCGTTCGGGTACATAGGTAAAGAATATGAATGTAAAAGGATGCGTCGATTAGGTGTCGCACGATGGGACTAGATGCAGTGAACGATCAATTTAAAAGCTGTTCAAAAGCCCTAAATTTTTCAAAACAATTGTTCATAAGTAGTTTTAACACTGTCCTTTACATCTTTTTCCAAATCGTATGTTTGAAAGAATTTTAAAATTAAATTTGTGACGCTGAAGCAATCTCCGACATATTAAATCAAAATAACATGGTTAATTAACTGTTCAAAAATCGGCAAAAATATTTAAAAGATACGAAATGTTATTCTTTACAACTTTGTAGAACATCATTTTCGTCTAGCTCTTCAACTTTTTTAGTTATTCGCTAAAAACCAAAGCCAGTACGTTACGGGCGGCCGCGAGGAAATAGCTAAAGCAAGGCATAGAATTGTAGCGAAAAATACCTCGTTTTTGTAATTGAATTTTAATACTATTTTATTTAAATATCTCACGGGAAAATCTTGCAACTAATAGCCCAAAGTGTGGCCAACATATTGTAATCGGTCGTTTGTAAATAAATAGTAATTTTGATACAAATAAATGAAGAAAACTGAACGCGCTTTTGCACGCTACGCTACGACCATCGCGACCAAAACACCGTCCGCTGGATTCATCATTCACCCGTACGCTGCGGACGCGTTGCTTTCCACATGGACTCATTCACCGACCTTAAACATTCACCCGTAAGGATCGAGCAAGCGCCCGTACGCTGCAGACGCGTTGCTTTCCACATGGACGCCGTGAGGATTCCACGTAAGGATTCCACATGGACTCGATAGCCGACTGGATCGTGCATGCGCCCGTACACATCGACCCGGGTCACGCCCCTAGGATCGTGCAGGCGCTCGTACGCTGTGTACACACATGGTGTCTTTGAATGTGTTAGTGTGTATCGACGCGCGATCCCAACACGCATTCTCGCTTTAGCAGGATGATCGTTAGTTAGGCAGAGCGAGAAAGGACTAATTGGGATCGACAGCGTACCGTGTATATGCGTGTGTGCACGTTTTTTATCTCACTTCGCCTGTAGGCCAGAACATAGCGGCAATAGTATTTATTAGCAGGCGTGGTTGAATTGCACATTGGGAAGT
>NW_026045242.1:0-24293 GCF_943734845.2 Anopheles funestus | reverse complement strand
CTTACTTTTTCGAAAAAACCTAACTTTTAACAAAACTAACTTTTTCGAAAAAACCTAACCTAAAACCTAACTTATACCAAAACTAATTTTTTCGAAAAAACCTAACTTATACCAAAACTAACTTTTTCTTAAAAACCTAACTTTTACCAAAACTAACTTTTTCGAAAAAACCTAACTTATACCAAAACTAACTTTTTCGAAAAAACCTAACTTATACCAAAACTAACTTTTTCTTAAAAACCTAACTTATACCAAAACTAACTTTTTCTTAAAAACCTAACTTATACCAAAACTAACTTTTTCGAAAAAACCTAACTTATACCAAAACTAACTTTTTCTAAAAAACCTTACTTTTACCAAAACTAACTTTTTCGAAAAAACCTAACTTATACCAAAACTAACTTTTTCGAAAAAACCTAACTTATACCAAAACTAACTTTTTCGAAAAAACCTAACTTATACCAAAACTAACTTTTTCGAAAAAACCTTACTTTTTCGAAAAAACCTAACTTTTACCAAAACTAACTTTTTCGAAAAAACCTAACTTTTTCATAAAAACCTAACTTATACCAAAACTAACTTTTTCGAAAAAACCTAACTTATACCAAAACTAACTTTTTCGAAAAAACCTAACTTATACCAAAACTAACTTTTTCTAAAAAACCTTACTTTTACCAAAACTAACTTTTTCGAAAAAACCTAACTTATAAAAAAACTAACTTTTTCGAAAAAACCTAACTTATACCAAAACTAACTTTTTCTAAAAAACCTAACTTTTTCTAAAAAACCTAACTTTTACCAAAACTAACTTTTTCTAAAAAACCTAACTTATACCAAAACTCACTTTTTCTAAAAAAACCTAACTTATACCAAAACTAACTTTTTCGAAAAAACCTAACTTATACCAAAACTAACTTTTTCGAAAAAACCTAACTTATACCAAAACTAACTTTTTCGAAAAAACCTAACTTATACCAAAACTAACTTTTCCGAAAAAACCTAACTTATACCAAAACTAACTTTTTCGAAAAAACCTAACTTATACCAAAACTAACTTTTTCCAAAAAACCTAACTTATACCAAAACTAACTTTTTCTCAAAAACCTAACTTATACCAAAACTAACTTTTTCGAAAAAACCTAACTTATACCAAAACTAACTTTTTCGAAAAAACCTAACTTATACCAAAACTAACTTTTTCGAAAAATCCTTACTTTTTCGAAAAAACCTAACTTTTACCAAAACTAACTTTTTCGAAAAAACCTAACTTTTTCATAAAAACCTAACTTATACCAAAACTAACTTTTTCGAAAAAACCTAACTTATACCAAAACTAACTTTTTCTTAAAAACCTAACTTATACCAAAACTAGCTTTTTCTAAAAAACCTAACTTATACCAAAACTAACTTTTTCGAAAAAACCTTACTTTTTCGACAAAACCTAACTTTTAAAAAAACTATTTTTTTCGAAAAAACCTAACTTTTACCAAAACTAACTTTTTCTAAAAAACCTAAATTTTTCGAAAAAACCTTACTTTTTCGAAAAAACCTAACTTTTACCAAAACTAACTTTTTCTAAAAAACCTAACTTTTTCTCAAAAACCTAACTTATACCAAAACTAACTTTTTCGAAAAAACCTAACTTATACCAAAACTAACTTTTTTGAAAAAACCTAACTTATACCAAAACTAACTTTTTCGAAAAAACCTAACTTTTTCTAAAAAACCTAACTTTTACCAAAACTAACTTATTATAAAAAACCTAACTTTTTCTCAAAAACCTAACTTATACCAAAACTAACTTTTTCTTAAAAACCTAACTTTCTCTTAAAAATCTAACTTTTTCTTAAAAACCTAACTTATACCAAAACTAACTTTTTCGAAAAAACCTAACTTATACCAAAACTAACTTTTTCGAAAAAACCTAACTTATACCAAAAGTAACTTTTTCGAAAAAACCTAACTTATACCAAAACTAACTTTTTCTAAAAAACCTTACTTTTTCGAAAAAACCTAACTTATACCAAAACTAACTTTTTCGAAAAAACCTAACTTATACCAAAACTAACTTTTTCGAAAAAACCTAACTTATACCAAAACTCACTTTTTCTAAAAAACCTAACTTATACCAAAACTAACTTTTTCGAAAAAACCTAACTTATACCAAAACTAATTTTTTCGAAAAAACCTAACTTTTACCAAAACTAACTTATTCTAAAAAACCTAACTTTTTCTCAAAAACCTAACTTATACCAAAATTAACTTTTTCTTAAAAACCTAACTTTTTCTAAAAAACCTAACTTATACCAAAACTAACTTTTTCTTAAAAACCTAACTTATACCAAAACTAACTTTTTCTTAAAAAAATAACTTATACCAACACTAACTTTTAAGAAAAAACCCAACTTATACCAAAACTAACTTTTTCGAAAAAACCTAACTTATACCAAAACTAACTTTTTCGAAAAAACCTAACTTATACCAAAACTAACTTTTTCTAAAAAACCTAACTTATACCAAAACTAACTTTTTCTTAAAAACCTAACTTATACCAAAACTAACTTTTTCTTAAAAACCTAACTTATACCAAAACTAACTTTTTCGAAAAAACCTTACTTTTTCGAAAAAACCTAACTTTTAACAAAACTAACTTTTTCGAAAAAACCTAACTTTTTCATAAAAACCTAACTTATACCAAAACTAATTTTTTCGAAAAAACCTAACTTATACCAAAACTAACTTTTTCTTAAAAACCTAACTTTTACCAAAACTAACTTTTTCGAAAAAACCTAACTTATACCAAAACTAACTTTTTCGAAAAAACCTAACTTATACCAAAACTAACTTTTTCTTAAAAACCTAACTTATACCAAAACTAACTTTTTCGAAAAAACCTAACTTATACCAAAACTAACTTTTTCGAAAAAACCTAACTTATACCAAAACTAACTTTTTCTTAAAAACCTAACTTATACCAAAACTAACTTTTTCGAAAAAACCTAACTTATACCAAAACTAACTTTTTCTTAAAAACCTAACTTATACCAAAACTAACTTTTTCTTAAAAACCTAACTTATACCAAAACTAACTTTTTCTCAAAAACCTAACTTATACCAAAACTAACTTTTTCGAAAAAACCTAACTTTTTCATAAAAACCTAACTTATACCAAAACTAACTTTTTCGAAAAAACCTAACTTATACCAAAACTAACTTTTTCGAAAAAACCTAACTTATACCAAAACTAACTTTTTCTAAAAAACCTTACTTTTTCGAAAAAACCTAACTTTTAACAAAACTAACTTTTTCGAAAAAACCTAACTTTTTCATAAAAACCTAACTTATACCAAAACTAATTTTTTCGAAAAAACCTAACTTATACCAAAACTAACTTTTTCTTAAAAACCTAACTTTTACCAAAACTAACTTTTTCGAAAAAACCTAACTTATACCAAAACTAACTTTTTCGAAAAAACCTAACTTATACCAAAACTAACTTTTTCTTAAAAACCTAACTTATACCAAAACTAACTTTTTCTTAAAAACCTAACTTATACCAAAACTAACTTTTTCGAAAAAACCTAACTTATACCAAAACTAACTTTTTCTAAAAAACCTTACTTTTACCAAAACTAACTTTTTCGAAAAAACCTAACTTATACCAAAACTAACTTTTTCGAAAAAACCTAACTTATACCAAAACTAACTTTTTCTTAAAAACCTAACTTATACCAAAACTAACTTTTTCTTAAAAACCTAACTTATACCAAAACTAACTTTTTCGAAAAAACCTAACTTATACCAATACTAACTTTTTCGAAAAAACCTAACTTATACCAAAACTAACTTTTTCGAAAAAACCTAACTCATACCAAAACTAACTTTTTCGAAAAAACCTAACTTATAAAAAAACTAACTTTTTCGAAAAAACCTAACTTATACCAAAACTCACTTTTTCTAAAAAACCTAACTTTTTCTAAAAAACCTAACTTTTACCAAAACTAACTTTTTCTAAAAAACCTAACTTATACCAAAACTAACTTTTTCTAAAAAAACCTAACTTATACCAAAACTAACTTTTTCGAAAAAACCTAACTTATACCAAAACTAACTTTTTCGAAAAAACCTAACTTATACCAAAACTAACTTTTTCGAAAAAACCTAATTTATACCAAAACTAACTTTTTCGAAAAAACCTAACTTATACCAAAACTAACTTTTTCGAAAAAACCTAACTTATACCAAAACTAACTTTTTCTAAAAAACCTAACTTATACCAAAACTAACTTTTTCTCAAAAACCTAACTTATACCAAAACTAACTTTTTCGAAAAAACCTAACTTATACCAAAACTAACTTTTTCGAAAAAACCTAACTTATACCAAAACTAACTTTTTCGAAAAAACCTTACTTTTTCGAAAAAACCTAACTTTTACCAAAACTAACTTTTTCGAAAAAACCTAACTTTTTCATATAAACCTAACTTATACCAAAACTAACTTTTTCGAAAAAACCTAACTTATACCAAAACTAACTTTTTCTTAAAAACCTAACTTATACCAAAACTAGCTTTTTCTAAAAAACCTAACTTATACCAAAACTAACTTTTTCGAAAAAACCTTACTTTTTCGACAAAACCTAACTTTTAAAAAAACTATTTTTTTCGAAAAAACCTAACTTTTACCAAAACTAACTTTTTCTAAAAAACCTAACTTTTTCGAAAAAACCTTACTTTTTCGAAAAAACCTAACTTTTACCAAAACTAACTTTTTCTTAAAAACCTAACTTTTTCTCAAAAACCTAACTTATACCAAAACTAACTTTTTCGAAAAAACCTAACTTATACCAAAACTAACTTTTTTGAAAAAACCTAACTTATACCAAAACTAACTTTTTCGAAAAAACCTAACTTTTTCTAAAAAACCTAACTTTTACCAAAACTAACTTATTATTAAAAACCTAACTTTTTCTCAAAAACTTATAACTTATACCAAAACTAACTTTTTCTTAAAAACCTAACTTTTTCTTAAAAATCTAACTTTTTCTAAAAACCTAACTTATACCAAAACTAACTTTTTCGAAAAAACCTAACTTATACCAAAACTAACTTTTTCTAAAAAACCTTACTTTTTCGAAAAAACCTAACTTATACCAAAACTAACTTTTTCGAAAAAACCTAACTTATACCAAAACTAACTTTTTCTTAAAAACCTAACTTATACCAAAACTAACTTTTTCGAAAAAACCTAACTTATACCAAAACTAACTTTTTCTAAAAAACCTTACTTTTTCGAAAAAACCTAACTTATACCAAAACTAACTTTTTCGAAAAAACCTAACTTATACCAAAACTAACTTTTTCTTAAAAACCTAACTTATACCAAAACTAACTTTTTCGAAAAAACCTAATTTATACCAAAACTAACTTTTTCGAAAAAACCTAACTTATACCAAAACTAACTTTTTCTTAAAAACCTAACTTATACCAAAACTAACTTTTTCGAAAAAACCTAACTTATACCAAAACTAACTTTTTCGAAAAAACCTAACTTATACCAAAACTAACTTTTTCTTAAAAACCTAACTTATACCAAAACTAACTTTTTCGAAAAAACCTAACTTATACCAAAACTAACTTTTTCTAAAAAACCTTACTTTTTCGAAAAAACCTAACTTTTACCAAAACTAACTTTTTCGAAAAAACCTAACTTTTTCATAAAAACCTAACTTATACCAAAACTAACTTTTTCGAAAAAACCTAACTTATACCAAAACTAACTTTTTCATAAAAACCTAATTTATACCAAAACTAACTTTTTCGAAAAAACCTAACTTTTTTATAAAAACCTAACTTATACCAATACTAACTTTTTCGAAAAAACCTAACTTATACCAAAACTAACTTTTTCATAAAAACCTAACTTATACCAAAACTAACTTTTTCGAAAAAACTCAACTTATACCAAAACTAACTTTTTCTTAAAAACCTAACTTATACCAAAACTAACTTTTTCGAAAAAACCTAACTTATACCAAAACTAACTTTTTCTAAAAAACTTAACTTATACCAAAACTAACTTTTTCGAAAAAACCTAACTTATACCAAAACTAACTTTTAAGAAAAAACCTAACTTATACCAAAACTAACTTTTTCTAAAAAACCTAACTTATACCAAAACTAACTTTTTCGAAAAAACCTAACTTATACCAAAACTAACTTTTTCGAAAAAACCTTACTTTTTCGACAAAACCTAACTTTTAAAAAAACTAATTTTTTCGAAAAAACCTAACTTTTACCAAAACTAACTTTTTCTAAAAAACCTAACTTTTTCGAAAAAACCTTACTTTTTCGAAAAAACCTAACTTTTACCAAAACTAACTTTTTCTAAAAAACCTAACTTTTTCTCAAAAACCTAACTTATACAAAAACTAACTTTTTCGAAAAAACCTAACTTATACCAAAACTAACTTTTTCGAAAAAACCTAACTTATACCAAAACTAACCTTTTCTTAGAAACCTAACTTATACCAAAACTAACTTTTTCTTAAAAACCTAACTTATACCAAAACTAACTTTTTCGAAAAAACCTAACTTATACCAAAAGTAACTTTTTCGAAAAAACCTAACTTATACCAAAACTAACTTTTTCTAAAAAACCTTACTTTTTCGAAAAAACCTAACTTATACCAAAACTAACTTTTTCGAAAAAACCTAACTTATGCCAAAACTAACTTTTTCGAAAAAACCTAACTTATACCAAAACTCACTTTTTCTAAAAAACCTAACTTATACCAAAACTAACTTTTTCGAAAAAACCTAACTTATACCAAAACTAATTTTTTCGAAAAAACCTAACTTTTACCAAAACTAACTTATTCTAAAAAACCTAACTTTTTCTCAAAAACCTAACTTATACCAAAATTAACTTTTTCTTAAAAACCTAACTTTTTCTAAAAAACCTAACTTATACCAAAACTAACTTTTTCGAAAAAACCTAACTTATACCAAAACTAACTTTTTCTTAAAAACCTAACTTATACCAAAACTAACTTTTTCGAAAAAACCTAACTTATACCAAAACTAACTTTTTCTAAAAAACCTTACTTTTTCGAAAAAACCTAACTTTTACCAAAACTAACTTTTTCGAAAAAACCTAACTTTTTCATAAAAACCTAACTTATACCAAAACTAACTTTTTCGAAAAAACCTAACTTATACCAAAACTAACTTTTTCTTAAAAACCTAACTTATACCAAAACTAACTTTTTCGAAAAAACCTAACTTTTTCATAAAAACCTAACTTATACCAAAACTAACTTTTTCGAAAAAACCTAACTTATACCAAAACTAACTTTTTCGAAAAAACCTAACTTATACCAAAACTAACTTTTTGTAAAAAACCTTACTTTTTCGAAAAAACCTAACTTTTACCAAAACTAACTTTTTCGAAAAAACCTAACTTTTTCGAAAAAACCTAACTTATACCAAAACTAACTTTTTCGAAAAAACCTAACTTATACCAAAACTAACTTTTTCTTAAAAACCTAACTTTTACCAAAACTAACTTTTTCGAAAAAACCTAACTTTCTCATAACAACCTAACTTATACCAAAACTAACTTTTTCTTAAAAACCTAACTTATACCAAAACTAACTTTTTCTTAAAAACCTAACTTATACCAAAACTAACTTTTTCTTAAAAACCTAACTTATACCAAAACTAACTTTTTCGAAAAAACCTAACTTATACCAATACTAACTTTTTCGAAAAAACCTAACTCATACCAAAACTAACTTTTTCTTAAAAACCTAACTTATACCAAAACTAACTTTTTCTTAAAAACCTAACTTATACCAAAACTAACTTTTTCGAAAAAACCTAACTTATACCAAAAATAACTTTTTCGAAAAAACCTAACTTATACCAAAACTAACTTTTTCGAAAAAACCTAACTTATACCAAAACTAACTTTTTCGAAAAAACCTAACTTATACCAAAACTAACTTTTTCGAAAAAACCTAACTTATACCAAAACTAACTTTTTCTTAAAAACCTAACTTATACCAAAACTAACTTTTTCGAAAAAACCTAACTTATACCAAAACTAACTTTTTCTTAAAAACCTAACTTATACCAAAACTAACTTTTTCTAAAAAAACCTAACTTATACCAAAACTAACTTTTTCGAAAAAACCTAATTTATACCAAAACTAACTTTTTCGAAAAAACCTAACTTATACCAAAACTAACTTTTTCGAAAAAACCTAACTCATACCAAAACTAACTTTTTCGAAAAAACCTAACTTATACCAAAGCTAACTTTTTCGAAAAAACCTAACTTATACCAAAACTAACTTTTTCTAAAAAACCTAACTTATACCAAAACTAACTTTTTCTTAAAAACCTAACTTATACCAAAACTAACTTTTTCGAAAAAACCTAACTTATACCAAAACTAACTTTTTCTAAAAAACCTTACTTTTTCGAAAAAACCTAACTTTTACCAAAACTAACTTTTTCGAAAAAACCTGACTTTTTCATAAAAACCTAACTTATACCAAAACTAACTTTTTCGAAAAAACCTAACTTATACCAAAACTCACTTTTTCTAAAAAACCTAACTTTTTCTAAAAAACCTAACTTTTACCAAAACTAACTTTTTCTAAAAAACCTAACTTATACCAAAACTAACTTTTTCTAAAAAAACTTACTTATACCAAAACTAACTTTTTCGAAAAAACCTAACTTATACCAAAACTAACTTTTTCGAAAAAACCTAACTTATACCAAAACTAACTTTTTCGAAAAACCTAATTTATACCAAAACTAACTTTTTCGAAAAAACCTAACTTATACCAAAACTAACTTTTTCGAAAAAACCTAACTTATACCAAAACTAACTTTTTCTAAAAAACCTAACTTATACCAAAACTAACTTTTTCTTAAAAACCTAACTTATACCAAAACTAACTTTTTCGAAAAAACCTAACTTATACCAAAACTAACTTTTTCTAAAAAACCTAATTTATACCAAAACTAACTTTTTCGAAAAAACCTAACTTATACCAAAACTAACTTTTTCGAAAAAACCTAACTTATACCAAAACTAACTTTTTCGCAAAAACCTAACTTATAAAAAAACTAACTTTTTCGAAAAAACCTAACTTATACCAAAACTAACTTTTTCTAAAAAACCTTACTTTTTCGAAAAAACCTAACTTTTACCAAAACTAACTTTTTCAAAAAAAACCTGACTTTTTCATAAAAACCTAACTTATACCAAAACTAACTTTTTCGAAAAAACCTAACTTATACCAAAACTAACTTTTTCTTAAAAACCTAACTTATACCAAAACTAACTTTTTCGAAAAAACCTAACTTTTTCTTAAAAACCTAACTTATACCAAAACTAATTTTTTCGAAAAAACCTAACTTATGCCAAAACTAACTTTTTCGAAAAAACCTAATTTATACCAAAACTAACTTTTTCGAAAAAACCTAACTTATACCAAAACTAACTTTTTCTAAAAAACCTTACTTTTACCAAAACTAACTTTTTCGAAAAAACCTAACTTATACCAAAACTAACTTTTTCTTAAAAACCTAACTTATACCAAAACTAACTTTTTCGAAAAAACCTAACTTTTTCTTAAAAACCTAACTTATACCAAAACTAACTTTTTCTCAAAAACCTAACTTGTACCAAAACTAACTTTTTCTCAAAAACCTAACTTATACCAAAACTAACTTTTTTAAAAAACCTAACTTATACCAAAACTAACTTTTTCGAAAAAACCTAACTTTTTCTAAAAAACCTAACTTTTACCAAAACTAACTTATTATAAAAAACCTAACTTTTTCTCAAAAACCTAACTTATACCAAAACTAACTTTTTCTTAAAAACCTAACTTTTTCTTAAAAATCTAACTTTTTCTTAAAAACCTAACTTATACCAAAACTAACTTTTTCGAAAAAACCTAACTTATACCAATACTAACTTTTTCTTAAAAACCTAACTTATACCAAAACTAACTTTTTCGAAAAAACCTAACTTTTTCGAAAAAACCTAACTTATACCAAAACTAACTTTTTCTAAAAAACCTAACTTATACCAAAACTAACTTTTTCTTAAAAACCTAACTTATACCAAAACTAACTTTTTCGAAAAAACCTAACTTATACCAAAACTAACTTTTTCGAAAAAACCTAACTTTTTCTTAAAAACCTAACTTATACCAAAACTAACTTTTTCGAAAAAACCTAACTTATACCAAAACTAACTTTTTCTTAAAAACCTAACTTATACCAAAACTAACTTTTTCGAAAAAACCTAACTTATACCAAAACTAACTTTTTCGAAAAAACCTAACTTATACCAAAACTAACTTTTTCGAAAAAACCTAACTCATACCAAAACTAACTTTTTCGAAAAAACCTAACTTATAAAAAAACTAACTTTTTCGAAAAAACCTAACTTATACCAAAACTCACTTTTTCTAAAAAACCTAACTTATACCAAAACTAACTTTTTCTAAAAAACCTTACTTATACCAAAACTAACTTTTTCGAAAAAACCTAACTTTTACCAAAACTAACTTTTTCGAAAAAACCTAACTTTTTCATAAAAACCTAACTTATACCAAAACTAACTTTTTCGAAAAAACCTAACTTTTTCATAAAAAACCTAACTTTTACCAAAAAACCTAACGTTTTCTAAAAAACCTAACTTATACCAAAACTAACTTTTTCTAAAAAACCTAACTTATACCAAAACTAACTTTTTCTTAAAAACCTAACTTTTTCGAAAAAACCTAACTTTTTCGAAAAAACCTAACTTTTACCAAAACTTACTTTTTCTAAAAAACCTAACTTTTTCTCAAAAACCTAACTTATACCAAAACTAACTTTTTCGAAAAAACCTAACTTTTACCAAAACTAACTTTTTCGAAAAAACCTAACTTTTTCATAAAAACCTAACTTATACCAAAACTAACTTTTTCTAAAAAACCTAACTTATACCAAAACTAACTTTTTCTAAAAAAATAACTTATACCAAAACTAACTTTTTCTAAAAAACCTAACTTATACCAATACTAACTTTTTCGAAAAAACCTAACTTATACCAAAACTAACTTTTTCGAAAAAACCTAACTCATACCAAAACTAACTTTTTCGAAAAAACCTTACTTATAAAAAAACTAACTTTTACGAAAAAACCTAACTTATACCAAAACTCACTTTTTCTAAAAAACCTAACTTATACCAAAACTAACTTTTTCTAAAAAACCTTACTTATACCAAAACTAACTTTTTCGAAAAAACCTAACTTATACCAAAACTAACTTTTTCGAAAAAACCTAACTTTTACCAAAACTAACTTATTCTAAAAAACCTAACTTTTTCTCAAAAA
Source organism: Anopheles funestus (assembly GCF_943734845.2). Classification (NCBI taxonomy): domain Eukaryota; kingdom Metazoa; phylum Arthropoda; class Insecta; order Diptera; family Culicidae; genus Anopheles; species Anopheles funestus. The sequence goes on along the minus strand of NW_026045242.1, from coordinate 12,882 downwards.
CCTAACTTTTACCAAAACTAACTTTTTCGAAAAAACCTAACTTATAAAAAAACTAACTTTTTCGAAAAAACCTAACTTATACCAAAACTAACTTTTTCGAAAAAATCTAACTTATAAAAAAACTAACTTTTTCTTAAAAACCTAACTTTTTCTAAAAAACCTAACTTTTTCGAAAAAACCTAACTTTGTACCAAAACTAACTTTTTCGAAAAAACCTAACTTATAAAAAAACTAACTTTTTCGAAAAAACCTAACTTATACCAAAACTAACTTTTTCTAAAAAACCTTACTTTTTCGAAAAAACCTAACTTTTACCAAAACTAACTTTTTCTAAAAAACCTAACTTATACCAAAATTAACTTTTTCTTAAAAACCTAACTTATACCAAAACTAACTTTTTCGAAAAAACCTAACTTATACCAAAACTAACTTTTTCTTAAAAACCTAACTTATACCCAAACTAACTTTTTCGAAAAAACCTAACTTATACCAAAACTAACTTTTTCTAAAAAACCTTACTTTTTCGAAAAAACCTAACTTTTACCAAAACTAACTTTTTCGAAAAAACCTAACTTTTTCATAAAAACCTAACTTATACCAAAACTAACTTTTTCTAAAAAACCTTACTTTTTCGAAAAAACCTAACTTTTACCAAAACTAACTTTTTCGAAAAAACCTAACTTTTTCTTAAAAACCTAACTTTTACCAAAAACTAACTTTTTCGAAAAAACCTAACTTATACCAAAACTAACTTTTTCTAAAAAACCTAACTTATACCAAAACTAACTTTTTCGAAAAAACCTAACTTATACCAAAACTAACTTTTTCGAAAAAACCTATCTTTTACCAAAACTAACTTATTCTAAAAAACCTAGCTTTTTCTCAAAAAATTAACTTAGACCAAAATTAACTTTTTCTTAAAAACCTAACTTTTTCTTAAAAACCTAACTTATACCAAAACTAACTTTTTCTAAAAAAACCTAACTTATACCAAAACTAACTTTTTCGAAAAAACCTAATTTATACCAAAACTAACTTTTTCGAAAAAACCTAACTTATACCAAAACTAACTTTTTCGAAAAAACCTAACTTATACCAAAACTAACTTTTTCTAAAAAACCTAACTTATACCAAAACTAACTTTTTCTAAAAAACCTAACTTATACCAAAACTAACTTTTTCTTAAAAACCTAACTTATACCAAAACTAACTAATTTCGAAAAAACCTAATTTATACCAAAACTAACTTTTTCGAAAAAACCTAACTTTTTCATAAAAACCTAACTTATACCAAAACTAACTTTTTCTTAAAAACCTAACTCATACCAAAACTAACTTTTTCTTAAAAACCTAACTTATACCAAAACTAACTTATACCAAAACTAACTTTTTCTTAAAAACCTAACTTATATCAAAACTAACTTTTTCGAAAAAAACCTAACTTATACCAAAACTAACTTTTTCTAAAAAACCTTACTTTTTCGAAAAAACCTAACTTATACCAAAACTAACTTTTTCGAAAAAACCTAACTTTTTCATAATAACCTAACTTATACCAAAACTAACTTTTTCGAAAAAACCTAACTTATACCAAAATTAACTTTTTCGAAAAAACCTAACTTTTTCTAAAAAACCTAACTTTTACCAAAACTAACTTATTATAAAAAACCTAACTTATACCGAAACTAACTTTTTCTAAAAAACCTAACTTATACCAAAACTAACTTTTTCTCAAAAACCTAACTTATACCAAAACTAACTAATTTCGAAAAAACCTAATTTATACCGAAACTAACTTTTTCGAAAAAACCTAACTTATACCAAAACTAACTTTTTCTAAAAAACCTTACTTTTTCGAAAAAACCTAACTTTTACCAAAACTAACTTTTTCGAAAAAACCTAACTTTTTCATAAAAACCTAACTTATACCAAAACTAACTTTTTCATAAAAACCTAACTTATACCAAAACTAACTTTTTCGAAAAAACCTAACTTATACAGAAACTAACTTTTTCGAAAAAACCTAACTTATACCAAAACTAACTTTTTCGAAAAAATTTTACTTATACCAAAACTAACTTTTTCGAAAAAACCTAACTTATACCAAAACTAACTTTTTCGAAAAAACCTAACTTATACCAAAACTAACTTTTTCGAAAAACCTAATTTATACCAAAACTAACTTTTTCGAAAAAACCTAACTTATACCAAAACTAACTTTTTCGAAAAAACCTAACTTATACCAAAACTAACTTTTTCTAAAAAACCTAACTTATACCAAAACTAACTTTTTCTTAAAAACCTAACTTATACCAAAACTAACTTTTTCGAAAAAACCTAACTTATACCAAAACTAACTTTTTCTAAAAAACCTTACTTTTTCGAAAAAACCTAACTTTTACCAAAACTAACTTTTTCAAAAAAAACCTGACTTTTTCATAAAAACCTAACTTATACCAAAACTAACTTTTTCGAAAAAACCTAACTTATACCAAAACTAACTTTTTCTTAAAAACCTAACTTATACCAAAACTAACTTTTTCGAAAAAACCTAACTTTTTCTTAAAAACCTAACTTATACCAAAACTATTTTTTTCGAAAAAACCTAACTTATGCCAAAACTAACTTTTTCGAAAAAACCTAATTTATACCAAAACTAACTTTTTCGAAAAAACCTAACTTATACCAAAACTAACTTTTTCTAAAAAACCTAACTTTTACCAAAACTAACTTTTTCGAAAAAACCTAACTTATACCAAAACTAACTTTTTCTTAAAAACCTAACTTATACCAAAACTAACTTTTTCGAAAAAACCTAACTTTTTCTTAAAAACCTAACTTATACCAAAACTAACTTTTTCTCAAAAACCTAACTTGTACCAAAACTAACTTTTTCTCAAAAACCTAACTTATACCAAAACTAACTTTTTTAAAAAACCTAACTTATACCAAAACTAACTTTTTCGAAAAAACCTAACTTTTTCTAAAAAACCTAACTTTTACCAAAACTAACTTATTATAAAAAACCTAACTTTTTCTCAAAAACCTAACTTATACCAAAACTAACTTTTTCTTAAAAACCTAACTTTTTCTTAAAAATCTAACTTTTTCTTAAAAACCTAACTTATACCAAAACTAACTTTTTCGAAAAAACCTAACTTATACCAATACTAACTTTTTCTTAAAAACCTAACTTATACCAAAACTAACTTTTTCGAAAAAACCTAACTTTTTCGAAAAAACCTAACTTATACCAAAACTAACTTTTTCTAAAAAACCTAACTTATACCAAAACTAACTTTTTCTTAAAAACCTAACTTATACCAAAACTAACTTTTTCGAAAAAACCTAACTTATACCAAAACTAACTTTTTCGAAAAAACCTAACTTTTTCTTAAAAACCTAACTTATACCAAAACTAACTTTTTCGAAAAAACCTAACTTATACCAAAACTAACTTTTTCTTAAAAACCTAACTTATACCAAAACTAACTTTTTCGAAAAAACCTAACTTATACCAAAACTAACTTTTTCGAAAAAACCTAACTTATACCAAAACTAACTTTTTCGAAAAAACCTAACTCATACCAAAACTAACTTTTTCGAAAAAACCTAACTTATAAAAAAACTAACTTTTTCGAAAAAACCTAACTTATACCAAAACTCACTTTTTCTAAAAAACCTAACTTATACCAAAACTAACTTTTTCTAAAAAACCTTACTTATACCAAAACTAACTTTTTCGAAAAAACCTAACTTTTACCAAAACTAACTTTTTCGAAAAAACCTAACTTTTTCATAAAAACCTAACTTATACCAAAACTAACTTTTTCGAAAAAACCTAACTTTTTCATAAAAACCTAACTTTTACCAAAAAACCTAACGTTTTCTAAAAAACCTAACTTATACCAAAACTAACTTTTTCTAAAAAACCTAACTTATACCAAAACTTACTTTTTCTTAAAAACCTAACATTTTCTAAAAAACCTAACTTTTACCAAAACTAACTTTTTCGAAAAAACCTAACTTTTACCAAAACTAACTTTTTCGAAAAAACCTAACTTTTACCAAAACTAACGTTTTCTTAAAAACCTAACTTATACCAAAACTAACTTTTTCGAAAAAACCTAACTTATACCAAAACTAACTTTTTCGAAAAAACGTAACTTATACCAAAACTTACTTTTTCTTAAAAACCTAACATTTTCTAAAAAACCTAACTTATACCAAAACTAACTTTTTCGAAAAAACCTAACTTATACCAAAACTAACTTTTTCGAAAAAACCTAACTTATACCAAAACTTACTTTTTCTAAAAAACCTAACATTTTCTAAAAAACCTAACTTTTACCAAAACTAACATTTTCGAAAAAAACCTAACTTTACCAAAACTAACTTTTTCGAAAAAACCTAACTTATACCAAAACTAACTTTTTCGAAAAAACCTTACTTATACCAAAACTAACTTTTTCGAAAAAACCTAACTTTTTCGAAAAAACTTAACTTATACCAAAACTAACTTTTTCGAAAAAACCTAACTTATAACAAAAATAACTTTTTCGAAAAAACCTAACTTATACCAAAACTAACTTTTTCTTAAAAACCTAACTTTTTCTTAAAAACCTAACTTATACCAAAACTAACTTTTTCAAAAAAACCTAACTTTTTCGAAAAAACCTAACTTATACCAAAACTTACTTTTTCGAAAAAACCTAACTTATACAAAACTAACTTTTTCTCAAAAACCTAACTTATACCAAAACTAACTTTTTCTAAAAAACCTAACTTTTTCTCAAAAACCTAACTTATATCAAAACTAACTTTTTCGAAAAAAAATAACTTAAACCAAAACTAACTTTTTCGAAAAAACCTAACTTTTTCTTAAAAACCTAACTTATACCAAAACTAACTTTTTCGAAAAAACCTAACTAATACCAAAACTAACTTTTTCAAAAAAACCTAACTTATACCAAAGCTAACGTTTTCTTAAAAACCTAACTTATACCAAAACTAACTTTATCGAAAAAACCTAACTTATACCAAAACTAACTTTTTCGAAAAAACCTAACTTATACCAAAACTAACTTTTTCTCAAAAACCTAACTTATACCAAAACTAACTTTTTCTAAAAAACCTAACTTTTTCGAAAAAACCTAACTTATACCAAAACTAACTTTTTCTCAAAAACCTAACTTTTCGAAAAAACCTAACTTATACCAAAACTAACTTTTTCGAAAAAACCTAACTTTTACCAAAACTAATTTTTTCTTAAAAACCTAACATTTACCAAAACTAACTTTTTCTAAAAAACCTAACTTATACCAAAACTAACTTTTTCGAAAAAACCTAACTTTTTCGAAAAAACTTAACTTATACCAAAACTAACTTTTTCGAAAAAACCTAACTTATACCAAAACTAACTTTTTCTTAAAAACCTAACTTATACCAAAACTAACTTTTTCGAAAAAACCTAACTTATACCAAAACTAACTTTATAAAAAAAACCTAACTTATACCAAAACTAACTTTTTCGAAAAAACCTAACTTATACCAAAACTAACTTTTTCTCAAAAACCTAACTTATACCAAAACTAACTTTTTCTAAAAAACCTAACTTTTTCGAAAAAACCTAACTTATACCAAAACTAACTTTTTCTCAAAAACCTAACTTATACCAAAACTAACTTTTTCTCGAAAACCTAACTTATACCAAAACTAACTTTTTCGAAAAAACCTAACTTATACCAAAACTAACTTTTTCTAAAAAATCTAACTTATACCAAAACTAACTTTTTCGAAAAAACCTAACTTATACCAAAACTAACTTTTTCTTAAAAACCTAACTTATACCAAAACTAACTTTTTCGAAAAAACCTAACTTATACCAAAACTAACTTTTTCTTAAAAACCTAACTTTTACTAAAACTAACTTTTTCTTAAAAACCTAACTTATAACAAAACTATCTTTTTCTTAAAAACCTAACTTATACCAAAACTAACTTTTTCTAAAAAAACCTAACTTATACCAAAACTAACTTTTTCGAAAAAACCTAACTTGTACCAAAACTAACTTTTTCTTAAAAACCTAACTTATACCAAAACTAACTTTTTCGAAAAAACCTAACTTTTTCATAAAAACCTAACTTATACCAAAACTAACTTTTTCGAAAAAACCTAACTTATACCAAAACTAACTTTTTCTTAAAAACCTAACTTATACCAAAACTAACTTTTTCGAAAAAACCTAACTTATACCAAAACTAACTTTTTCTTAAAAACCTAACTTATACCAAAACAAACTTTTTCTAAAAAACCTAACTTATACCAAAACTAACTTTTTCTTAAAAACCTAACTTATACCAAAACTAACTTTTTCGAAAAAACCTAACTTATACCAAAACTAACTTTTTCGAAAAAACCTAACTTTTTCGAAAAAACCTAACTTATTCGAAAAAACCTAACTTTTGACAAAACTAACTTTTTCTTAAAAACCTAACTTTGTCTTAAAAACCTAACTTATACCAAAACTAACTTTTTCGAACAAACCTAACTTATACCAAAACTAACTTTTTCTAAAAAACCTAACTTTTTCGAAAAAACATAACTTATACCAAAACTAACTTTTTCGAAAAAACCTAACTTATACCAAAACTAACTTTTTCTAAAAAACCTAATTTATACCAAAACTAACTTTTTCGAAAAAACCTAACTTATACCAAAACTAACTTTTTCTTAAAAACCTAACTTATACCAAAACTAACTTTTTCTAAAAAACCTAATTTAAACCAAAACTAACTTTTTCGAAAAAACCTAACTTATACCAAAACTAACTTTTTCTTAAAAACCTAACTTTTTCGAAAAAACCTAACTTTTTCGAAAAAACCTAACTTTTGGCAAAACTAACTTTTTCTTAAAAACCTAACTTTGTCTTAAAAACCTAACTTATACCAAAACTAACTTTTTCTAACAAACCTAACTTATACCAAAACTAACATTTTCTAAAAAAACTTACTTTTTCGAAAAAACATAACTTATACCAAAACTAACTTTTTCTAAAAAACCTAATTTATACCAAAACTAACTTTTTCGAAAAAACCTAACTTATACCAAAACTAACTTTTTCTTAAAAACCTAACTTTTTCGAAAAAACCTAACTTATACCAAAACTAACTTTTTCTTAAAAACCTAACTTTTTCGAAAAAACCTAACTTTTACCAAAACTAACTTTTTCGAAAAAACCTAACTTTTACCAAAACTAACTTTTTCTAAAAAACCTAACTTTTTCGAAAAAACCTAACTTATACCAAAACTAACTTTTTCGAAAAAACCTAACTTATACCAAAACTAACTTTTTCTAAAAAACTTAATTTATACCAAAACTAACTTTTTCGAAAAAACCTAACTTATACCAAAACTAACTTTTTCTTAAAAACCTAACTTATACCAAAACTTACTTTTTCTAAAAAACCTAATTTAAACCAAAACTAACTTTTTCGAAAAAACCTAACTTATACCAAAACTAACTTTTTCTTAAAAACCTAACTTTTTCGAAAAAACCTAACTTTTTCGAAAAAACCTAACTTTTGGCAAAACTAACTTTTTCTTAAAAACCTAACTTTGTCTTAAAAACCTAACTTATACCAAAACTAACTTTTTCTAACAAACCTAACTTATACCAAAACTAACTTTTTCTAAAAAACCTAACTTTTTCGAAAAAACATAACTTATACCAAAACTAACTTTTTCTAACAAACCTAACTTATACCAAAACTAACTTTTTCTAAAAAACCTAATTTAAACCAAAACTAACTTTTTCGAAAAAACCTAACTTATACCAAAACTAACTTTTTCTTAAAAACCTAACTTTTTCGAAAAAACCTAACTTATACCAAAACTAACTTTTTCTTAAAAACCTAACTTTTTCGAAAAAACCTAACTTTTACCAAAACTAACTTTTTCGAAAAAACCTAACTTTTACCAAAACTAACTTTTTCTAAAAAACCTAACTTTTTCGAAAAAACCTAACTTATACCAAAACTAACTTTTTCGAAAAAACCTAACTTATACCAAAACTAACTTTTTCTAAAAAACTTAATTTATACCAAAACTAACTTTTTCGAAAAAACCTAACTTATACCAAAACTAACTTTTTCTTAAAAACCTAACTTTTTCGAAAAAACCTAACTTTCTCGAAAAAACCTAACTTTTGACAAAACTAACTTTTTCTTAAAAACCTAACTTTGTCTTAAAAACCTAACTTATACCAAAACTAACTTTTTCTAACAAACCTAACTTATACCAAAACTAACTTTTTCTAAAAAACCTAACTTTTTCGAAAAAACATAACTTATACCAAAACTAACTTTTTCGAAAAAACCTAACTTATACCAAAACTAACTTTTTCTAAAAAACCTAATTTATACCAAAACTAACTTTTTCGAAAAAACCTAACTTATACCAAAACTAACTTTTTCTTAAAAACCTAACTTATACCAAAACTAACTTTTTCTAAAAAACTTAATTTATACCAAAACTAACTTTTTCGAAAAAACCTAACTTATACCAAAACTAACTTTTTCTTAAAAACCTAACTTTTTCGAAAAAACCTAACTTTTTCGAAAAAACCTAACTTTTAACAAAACTAACTTTTTCTTAAAAACCTAACTTTGTCTTAAAAACCTAACTTATACCAAAACTAACTTTTTCTAACAAACCTAACTTATACCAAAACTAACTTTTTCTAAAAAACCTAATTTAAACCAAAACTAACTTTTTCGAAAAACCTAACTTTTTCTAAAAAACCTAACTTTTACCAAAACTAACTTTTTCTAAAAAACCTAACTTTTTCGAAAAAACCTAACTTATACCAAAACTAACTTTTTCTAAAAAACCTAACTTATACCAAAACTAACTTTTTCTCAAAAACCTAACTTTTTCGAAAAAACCTAACTTTTACCAAAACTAACTTGTTCTAAAAAACCTAACTTATACCAAAACTAACTTTTTCGAAAAAACCTAACTTATACCAAAACTAACTTTTTCGAAAAAACCTAACTTATACCAAAACTAACTTTTTCTTAAAAACCTAACTTTTACCAAAACTAACTTTTTCGAAAAAACCTAACTTATAACAAAACTAACTTTTTCGAAAAAACCTAACTTTTACCAAAACTAACTTTTTCGAAAAAACCTAACTTATACCAAAACTAACTTTTTCTAAAAAACCTAACTTTTTCGAAAAAACCTAACTTATACCAAAACTAACTTTTTCTAAAAAACCTAACTTATACCAAAACTAACTTTTTCTAAAAAACCTAATTTATACCAAAACTAACTTTTTCGAAAAAACCTAACTTATACCAAAACTAACTTTTTCTAAAAAACCTAACTTTTACCAAAACTAACTTTTTCTAAAAAACCTAACTTTTTCGAAAAAACCTAACTTATACCAAAACTAACTTTTTCGAAAAAACCTAACTTATATTAAAACTAACTTTTTCTAAAAAACCTAACTTTTTCGAAAAAACCTAACTTATACCAAAACTAACTTTTTCTAAAAAACCTAACTTATACCAAAACTAACTTTTTCTAAAAAACCTAATTTATACCAAAACTAACTTTTTCTAAAAAACCTTATTTATAAAAAAACTAACTTTTTCGAAAAAACCTAACTTTTACCAAAACTAACTTTTTCTAAAAAACCTAACTTTTTCGAAAAAACCTAACTTATACCAAAACTAACTTTTTCGAAAAAACCTAACTTATACCAAAACTAACTTTTTCTAAAAAACCTAATTTATACAAAAACTAACTTTTTCGAAAAAACCTAACTTATACCAAAACTAACTTTTTCTTAAAAACCTAACTTTTTCGAAAAAACCTAACTTTTTCGAAAAAACCTAACTTTTGACAAAACTAACTTTTTCTTAAAAACCTAACTTTGTCTTAAAAACCTAACTTATACCAAAACTAACTTTTTCTAACAAACCTAACTTATACCAAAACTAACTTTTTCTAAAAAACCTAATTTATACCAAAACTAACTTTTTCGAAAAAACCTAACTTATACCAAAACTAACTTTTTCTAAAAAACCTAACTTTTTCGAAAAAACATAACTTATACCAAAACTAACTTTTTCGAAAAAACCTAACTTATAACAAAACTAACTTTTTCGAAAAAACCTAACTTTTACCAAAACTAACTTTTTCGAAAAAACCTAACTTTTTCTTAAAAACCTAACTTATACCAAAACTAACTTTTTCGAAAAAACCTAACTTATACCAAAACTAACTTTTTCGAAAAAACCTAACTTATACCAAAACTAACTTTTTCTTAAAAACCTAACTTAAACCAAAACTAACTTTTTCGAAAAAACCTAACTTTTTCATAAAAACCTAACTTATACCAAAACTAACTTTTTCTTAAAAACCTAACTTATACCAAAACTAACTTTTTCTTAAAAACCTTACTTTTTCGAAAAAACCTAACTTTTACCAAAACTAACTTATTCTAAAAAACCTTACTTATACCAAAACTAACTTTTTCGAAAAAACCTAACTTATACCAAAACTAACTTTTTCTTAAAAACCTAACTTGTACCAAAACTAACTTTTTCGAGAAAACCTAACTTATACCAAAACTAACTTTTTCTAAAAAACCTAACTTATACCAAAACTAACTTTTTCTAAAAAACCTAACTTATACCAAAACTAACTTTTTCAAAAAAACCTAACTTATACCAAAACTAACTTTTTCTTAAAAACCTAACTTATACCAAAACTAACTTTTTCGAAAAAACCTAACTTATACCAAAACTAACTTTTTCGAAAAAACCTAACTTATACCAAAACTAACTTTTTCTTAAAAACCTAACTTTTACCAAAACTAACTTTTTCGAAAAAACCTTACTTTTTCATAAAAACCTAACTTATACCAAAACTAACTTTTTCTTAAAAACCTAACTTATACCAAAACTAACTTTTTCGAAAAAACCTAACTTATACCAAAACTAACTTTTTTGAAAAAACCTAACTTATACCAAAACTAACTTTTTCGAAAAAACCTAACTTTTTCTAAAAAACCTAACTTTTACCAAAACTAACTTATTCTAAAAAACCTAACTCATACCAAAACTAACTTTTTCGAAAAAACCTAACTTATACCAAAACTAACTTTTTCTAAAAAACCTAACTTATACCAAAACTAACTTTTTCTAAAAAACCTAACATATACCAAAACTAACTTTTTCGAAAAAACCTAACTTATACCAAAACTAACTTTTTCTTAAAAACCTAACTTTTTCGAAAAAACCTTACTTTTTCATAAAAACCTAACTTATACCAAAACTAATTTTTTCTTAAAAACCTAGCTTATACCAAAACTAACTTTTTCGAAAAAACCTAACTTTTTCGAAAAAACCTAACTTTTTCATAAAAACCTAACTTATACCAAAACTAATTTTTTCTTAAAAACCTAACTTATACCAAAGCTAACTTTTTCGAAAAAACCTAACTTATACCAAAACTAACTTTTTCGAAAAAACCTAACTTATACCAAAACTAACTTTTTCTTAAAAACCTAACTTATACCAAAACTAACTTTTTCGAAAAAACCTAACTTATACCAAAACTAACTTTTTCTTAAAAACCTAACTTATACCAAAACTAACTTTTTCTTAAAAACCTAACTTATACCAGAACTAACTTTTTCTTAAAAACCTAACTTATACCAAAACTAACTTTTTCTTAAAAAGTAACTTATACCAAAACTAACTTTTTCTAAAAAACCTAACTTATACCAAAACTAACTTTTTCGAAAAAACCTAACTTATACCAAAACTAACTTTTTCGAAAAAACCTAACTTATACCAAAACTAACTTTTTCTAAAAAAACCTAACTTATACCAAAACTAACTTTTTCGAAAAAACCTAATTTATACCAAAACTAACTTTTTCGAAAAAACCTAACTTATACCAAAACTAACTTTTTCGAAAAAACCTAACTTTTTCATAAAAACCTAACTTATACCAAAACTAACTTTTTCGAAAAAACCTAACTTATACCAAAACTAACTTTTTCGAAAAAACCTAACTTATACCAAAACTAACTTTTTCTAAAAAACCTTACTTTTTCGAAAAAACCTAACTTATACCAAAACTAACTTTTTCGAAAAAACCTAACTTTTTCATAAAAACCTAACTTATACCAAAACTAACTTTTTCGAAAAAACCTAACTTATACCAAAACTAACTTTTTCTTTAAAACCTAACTTATACCAAAACTAACTTTTTCTTAAAAACCTAACTTATACCAAAACTAACTTTTTCGAAAAAAACCTAATTTATACCAAAACTAACTTTTTCGAAAAAACCTAACTTATACCAAAACTAACTTTTTCGAAAAAACCTAACTTATACCAAAACTAACTTTTTCTAAAAAACCTAACTTATACCAAAACTAACTTTTTCGAAAAAACCTAACTTATACCAAAACTAACTTTTTCTAAAAAACCTAACTTATACCAAAACTAACTTTTTCGAAAAAACCTAATTTATACCAAAACTAACTTTTTCGAAAAAACCTAACTTATACCAAAACTAACTTTTTCGAAAAAACCTAACTTATACCAAAACTAACTTTTTCTAAAAAACCTAACTTATACCAAAACTAACTTTTTCGAAAAAACCTAATTTATACCAAAACTAACTTTTTCGAAAAAACCTAACTTATACCAAAACTAACTTTTTCGAAAAAACCTAACTTATACCAAAACTAACTTTTTCTCAAAAACCTAACTTATTCCAAAACTAACTTTTTCGAAAAAACCTAACTTATACCAAAACTAACTTTTTCTTAAAAACCTAACTTTTACCAAAACTAAC